>NW_010203650.1:27599-66534 GCF_000695765.1 Mesitornis unicolor
TCAGCAGGAGGGTGTGTGGTTTTAAGTACCCTGTGTCCTTTGGGAGCAGAGGTTTGTGCATAGCTCTCATAACACTGTTCTGAAAACTGACAAATTCTGCTACAAAATTCTTTGAAACACCTCTAAAGCTGGAAGCATTCAAAATTTATGACTGTGGTTGTCCTGTTTAGAGGTGCAATTGCTGTGTTGTATGAAACCATGCAAGTGGAGCTGAATCACATTGATCTGACAGAGAGAAAATCTTTTCATTTCCTAGAGAATATTATTACAGAGAAAAATTCCTTGTTCCCTGTCTTATCCGACAGCTATTTCCACAGGCTAAAACTTTAACACAAAATTATTTCTGTTGTCTCAAGGAGAAGAAATAACTCCTCATAGACACCACTGTGTGCTTTTAAGGTTTGAAAGCTGGATATGCAAATAGGTTCTGTCAAATGCTAGTGGTAATGTACTGTATATGTACTATGAATTTATAATTATTGATTGCAATTTTTAATTGTTTTAGCACCCAATGGCTTCAACTAGAGATCTGTACTACTTCTAGCACGATAACTTGCTGGAGTTTTAAATTATGACCTTTTTACCATTACTAATTTCATGCCACATCTTAAATATAACATATAATAACAAGGGATTCTTTGTTGAATTAAATATTCAGACAGGACTCCCATATGTTCAAAAAGATTTATTGCTGGTTTTTGTAGTGCAATATTTCTCTAGTATGTTTTTCTAGTCATTCATTTTTCAGACTGACCTGGAAAAATAAAAGATGGAAAAACACAGTTAAGTGGTAAAATATCTATTTACACTGGGTAGAAATGTATTCAATTTAGTCTTAACTCTACAGTTTTCAACTGAGTACAAAGAAGAGATAGTACCTACAGAGAGATAGTAATTTATGGTCTTTAAACTCAGAAAGCTTTTATTTCTAAAGCAGCATCTTTTATTCAATGTTACCTCTTTTTTTTTTTTTTCAAAAAAAAAAACAAACCCCAAACCTGGATAACACAAAAATCTTTTGAAAGTTACAAAATGTACAATATTTTTATAGTTAAAATAATTTTATATTTTTGTCTGATTTTAATATAATTCAGATAAAATAGTGTGTATTTTTATTGATGACATTTCAACAATTTTTTTTTTATCAGAAGTTCTTTCATAAGAACCATAACATAAGAAATTTTGTTATTTCATTATAAAACATATCTTAGAGACAGTATGTGTCTGGTTTTTTATTATTACTGTAAGAAGAATGTTCATATAGTCTATTGACATTATTTAGAAAGTTATGGATCTTTCATTTGTACTGTGTCTTGAAAGAAATTACATATGAGTTGTTTGAAATCAATTCAGCTTAATATGCAGTTGAATCAGATGATAGATACCCATGACAAAGAATACCTTTAATATTTGATTATACTTCTATTTTACAGTGATTTAAAAGGAAGAGATGTCACTCAGAAGTAATGCAAAAGCCAAATACTGATTTATCATTGTCATTATCTTTCCTTGCTTTTGAAACTAATCTGACTTTTCTTTAATTCTCAGGTATGCAAAAGTAAGGAAATAATTCATTACATATTTAACTCAAATTTCAGGAATATCTAGAATGCAGTATTTCTTTTCCATTGCTAAATTTTTGCTAAAAGTTACATGATTTTGCCTTCCTGGAAACTTAGAATCTAAACAGTGATTCATGAGATATGCTGAAGCATACGAAATAGTGACAACATAGTAGTTTATCTTCAAACATACTTACTGATACCATATTTATCAGACGAAGGACTTATTTAAAAAGGAAAGAATGTTGTTGGCTAACGAAGAATATGAGGCATCTAATTATTCAAAAACTTCGCTGCATTTCCTGTATGAGATAGTTCCAGGTAAGCATCCTGCGCTAAGTTCCTGTTGCTATTCCCGCATTACTTCTCTAAGAAAGAGTAAAGATCTTCCCTTATGCCATTATGATTTATTTAGAAGATAGTTTAGTGGCTGTAGAGAAAAAACAACCATTAATTTTCCCTTTACAGTTAATGCTTGTGGGGAAATAGATTAGACATGATTTACATATTAGCAGTATTACACCATACTGCCAATGAATTATTCTTCAACTAAAGCTCATTACCTGAGACACAGCAAATCACCTAGGCCTCCAGTAAACCTTTCCTGTACTAGAAGAAGACAGTTTCTAAGTCATATTTCTCTATCCATGTTTTTTCTTTAGAAGTCAGTGAAGAATTCCTCCTTCTTAGTACCATCCCTTATACAACATAATTAGTACAATTTTCAATAGGTAAAAGATATGCAAAAAAGTATTGAGAGGATTTTTTTAGCTGCATGAGAAGGAACTAATTTGCAGTCATCTATTGATAGCAATTTCATGATCCAATATGATTTCAAGGAGTCTATGAACCAGTGACTGTGTGACATTCTGATGTATCCTGATTTAGGTGGGTTTAAAACAAATGTCTAATCATATCTTTAGGGTGAGAAGACAAAAGGAGTCACATAGAAAAGATGAGCCGTAATGAACACAAGTTGCTTCTGGAGAGATTCCAATTGAACTCAATAAGAATTTTTTTTTTACCATGAGATCAATCAGACATTGGAACAAACTCCCAGGGTAAGTGGTAAATTCCCCTACTTTAGTCAGTTTTAAGAGTCAGCTTGACAGATTGTTGACTCGTCTCATTTAAACTATACCTTTACCTTGAGAGGTTGGACTAGGTGATCTTCGTGCTCCCTTCCAACCTGGTATTCTATGATTCTATTATTCTATGATTCTATGAAGACTGGATAAAGGAGTGTTAGACTGACATCTATGACCTGTGGTCTTTCAATGGTGACTAACTCAAATTATCATCACACTCTAGTATATGGGTTTACATGGCAAGGTTTTGGTAGCAGGTAGGCTACAGGGGTGGCTTCTGTGAGAAGCTGCTACAAACTTCATCTATGTCTGACAGAGTCAATGACAACTGCCTCCAAGATGGACCCACTGCTTGACAAGGCTAAGACAATAAGCAACAATGGTAGCACCTCTACGAAAACATAGTTAAGAAGGGGGAAAAGTTACTGCACAATAGCAATTGCAGCCAGAGAAAAGAGTGAAAATATGTGAGAGAAACTATTCTGTAGACACCGATGTCAGTGAAGAAGGATACAGAAGGGGTACTACAGGCACCAGAGCAGAGATCCTCCTGAAGGTCATCATGAAGACCATGATGAGGAAGGCTGTCCCTCTGCAGCCCATGGAAGTCCACGGTGGAGCAGATACTGACCTGCAGCCTATGAAGGACCCCATGGCAGAGCAGGTGGATGCCCAAAGGACCTGTGGACCCCTATGGGAAGCCCTCACTGGAGTAGTCTGTTCCTGAAGAACTGCACACTATGGAAAGGACATTGACTGGAACAATTCATGTAGAAGTGTCTACTGTGGGAGGGACCCTACACTGAAGCACGGAAGAGCATTAGAAGAAATATGCGAAGAACTGACTGAAAACCCCATTCCCTGACCTCCTGTCCTGTTAGAGGGGAGCATGTCTCTGTTTAAGGCTCAGGGTAAGCCAAGGGAGCAGGATTTTCTCTCTGTTGTCCCCTACCCTCCCAGGGGAGGATTAAAAAGAGGGAACAGAGACAAAAAAAATGCTTTGCACAAAGTTGGAACTTAAGACTGTAACAAGTTTAATGAAAAAACAACAGGGGAAAGGAAAAGAGAATTAATAAGGGATAAAGGATATTTAACTATATACAAAACCCAATCCCAGTACTCTCGAGTGGAAGTGTCTGAGGAGTGCCTTGTGGCTGCTGTGACTCGTCACCAGGGACCGCAGTGGTGCCAGGAAGCGGATGGTGGTGGATACTGCCGAGCTGGTGGAGGTAGCCCCAGCCATGGGAAGCAGCCCAGGAAATCAGGAAAAGCCCGCTAAAACCTCGGCCCTCCTCGGTATTTTATAGACTGTGGCTGGAAAGGGGAGGGAACAGTACTGATTTCGGACCACCCAGGGGCCTACAGACACCACCTGTCCTTCCCTTTCAGGCTGGTAACCCTTAAACCATAACATTCCACCACTTGTTCCATACCATTTCCTACCACAGTCAAGTCCACCTCACGAAGTTAAGGACTGTCTCTATTCAGCAATCTGTGGGGTCCAGGTTGCAGGTCTTCATTCACCTTGGTAGTCTATCAGGATGGAGGAGATTGTATAGACTACATCAGAGTCCATGTGTACACGCTGTGGGTTTATCCTGGAACTCTTGGATGCCACATTTCTATCTGGATAGAAGAAAACTTAAAAACAACTTATCACTATTATACAGTACTGTATATTACATAACATAAAATCAAACACTTTCAGGCAATGCTATATTTCTTTGTGGTATACAATGAACTTCACCATTTTCCTGCATTACCCACCGAGAATGTCCTGGGCCTTGAGCAGAGACAACTCCACGGATGGGAGCTCTCAAAAAATAGCCAGTATGTCCTAAATTATTAATCCAGATAGTCTGATGATTTTAATATATTTACTGTAGTCTCTACTGTGTCAGACTTTATTTTGCTTGACAGAACTCATGAAAATTACTAGAACAGAAGTTATTACTTCTTGAACCCTTACTGATTAACCATTTTCTCTGTCAAGGACCATACATGAACACCCTAGAAGTTGTCATTAGACTAGTTCTGAATTACAAGTGATCGATTGGAGAGTTCATTGGGCTTGACTCTGTTTCCCATCTAACTGAGCTGGCTTTGTGGTAGATAAGCAACAGAAGAGGAATTATGAATTTGAGGGAAAAAATGGTATTTAAATCTAGGATATTGAGAGAAGGCAAATATTCAACTAAATATTTTTCAGGAAATATCAGGGAGAAAAAATGAAAAGTATTCAAAAATTGCTTTATTTAACTGAATTTGTTCTCTTACACAAAAAGGCACTTAAGTCCTGTTGTAGATAACTGGAAATGTTACATCACATCTCTCATTTCCTCTTGTTATTGTGCATGACTCCTAAAAATAATACATTGCATTACATAAATAGAACTCATTGTCAAAATAAATCATTTTTTGGAAAAATTTGCCCCAAAGTGGAAATATTTTAAATATTTGCAAACCAACTTGCTTAGCCTCTTTATTAGTGGAGCCCCATAAACATCACCAAAATATATAGATAAAGCTTCTAGCATAAAGCTTATAAAGCTTTTACATAATCATAAAAAATCACCTGCCATTAATGATAAGCAGCATCAAAATGAAAATTTTAAAATAGAAAATGGATATTAATGACACATAACTCATGCTTCGTCTCCATCAAAATTATTATTTTCCTTGTAAAGAAATAAATAACCATTTCTAAAGTTTTAAGCAATCACTGCTGTGTTTAATTTGCTGAAGTAAAAATCAAAATAGCTTTTAACTTGAAACAATATTGTTTTGACAAACAGTATGGCATTTAAAATTAGACATCCATCTTGTAATTCTTCCATAAATTGGCAGTGGTCATACGTATACTGCTAAATACATTCACTGCTTCTGGATGTGAATGACACAGTGCAGGCCGTATAGGCATGCTTTATTACCCTTCAGACTGAGGTGGCTCTTGTCAAACTGTCTAGTGCTAGTGGTTCCTGCTCATATCAAGCCCTAAACTGTACCCAGGCATTTTTCTGGAAAGTGGTGTCTGACCCATGTTAACCCATGCTGGGATTGTGCTAAAAGTTAACAGTAAGGACAATAAAATGTCTATGTTGCGGCATTTGCCTTCTTTAATTTAAATAGCAAAGATACATCTATTATGTACCTTATGGCTCTCATTCAGTAAGGTCAATCTAAAAATATTCCTATTAAATTTAAGTTGACTAATCAAGTTCTTAAAGTTATGTGCTTAAGCTTCTTGTTGGATGAATGTTATAAATGCAAAGAAACTAGTTTCATCACATTAGGAAATGTAATCTGTTTCAAGTAATCTCAAAATCCTAAAATACAGTATAGCATAGGATCTGAAGTCAACATACAGCTAGGAAAAGATTACTGGGTAGATCTTGACTAGCTGAAAATTTCCAACAAATTAGAATATAAAGAAAATTACTAAGAGACAGACAATGCCCTTTGTTTGAATCTTAAGATTTGTGCTTAAATATCACATAACAATCTTTCTTCTATTCTCTGTGGCAGAATAAAAAAAAATAAATAAAGAGACTGTATGCTGCAGTGAGAAATCAAAGGTAGCATCATCAGAAAATACTGGAATCTTCTAAGTAGGAAAGACAGAAGGCTTGAGAATCCTTAAAGGAAGCAACAATTTGAACTAAAGTATCAATGAACATGTAACAAGGCCAATTTTTACTTCTCACTTTCCTGAAACAGAAGCAATCAGACAGCAAAAACACCATATAAAAATATCCTAAACAGAAATAAAAAAAAAAAAATCCAAGATAAAATTGAAAGCCCTGGAGACCTAAGAACCACACACTTCTTCCAGCCCAGTGTTCACTCTGAGAGTTATAATTCTTAAATGATATGGAAGGGAAGAAATGTTTCTTCTCTGTCCTGATCAGCTTCAGTCTCTGCATTTTTTTCCTTTTGCCTTCAGTGATACTTAAGACAACTAGAGTATGTCTCTTCTACCTAATTGCTAAAGAATTTAGACAAAGGAGAGCTAGGACAAGGAAAAGCCCCCAGTTAGAAGCAGAGGAAAACAGCAAAAGTAAAGGCAGAACAAAAAATTCTTCTACTGTTTTTTTTACACGTTCTTCATTGTATCAGATCTAACATTCTGTAAGTAAAAGAACACCCTGTCAAGCAGAACTATTCTGATCTGGGTTATTCCTTAGTTTGGCATATATCTCAACTGTAAATTTGAAGAAGAAAGAAGAAATAGTACAAAGGGGTTCAGAAATGTTTTAATTTAATTTGGGTTTATTGTCATAGCATTAGCAGAAATCATTTCAAAATATATTAGTAATCTTTATCAGCAGATAATGATCAGGACCTGAATGAAATCTATAGTTTAAAAAAGGATTGTCAGTTTTTCTAGTATACCTGATACTTATTCTGCCACTTTTGAAATCTAAAAAAACCCCCTCATTGTTTTAATATTCCTATTGTTATTTTCACAGAACATTCTTGAGAGAACAAAGATTTAGTATCTCTCATAAAATAGTCAGAAAGATCTGTTCCAATATTCTTTCTAAACAGAGTGGCTGTAGAAGACAAAGGACAAAACAAAACCCGTTGTTAATTACCGTGTTTTAAACTAGTGTCCCAAATACATGATTCCAAACCAGTATTCTCTGCTTCATTACTGTCATGATCATGACATACTTTTTTTTATATGTTTCTCTAACCTCTTCTGTGAATTTCCTAAGACACTAATGCATGCTCATCATGGCAGCTTTTGTGCATTAATTTATCTCTATTATAGAAGAGATACACATTGTTTTTTCTGATTCAGTTAAGGATAATCCCTAGTTTTTCTAGTTATAACAGTGGTTTTCAGATCAGATCTATGTGTCAGAAGATTGTGATTTTTCAGGAGAATGCAGAAAAATAATTTTAGTGCCATTTACATGTTTAATTTTAATAACATGATTTAAACAAACATTGGTCTATCAAGCCTGTTGTTAAAACTTTTGCTATGTTCATTCTTTTTAAACTGAAGATATCACAGAAACACAGGTTGTGCATGTGAAAACAGTAATTCCTGCAACGGTACCCCAAGCTCTAAGCCATTTTAACAAGAAGGTGATATACACACTAATTAATGTTGCCCATAGAACTATGACTTCAACATCAACACGCATATTATTTTGTTGTATTAAAAAAAAGCAAATGTAAAACATGCTTAAAATTATTGTACCAATTTGTTTCTTTTTTCAGTAAAAGTTTTGTGTCTCCTCTTATTTTTCTCAAAGCTACTTCTCAGTATGAGAAAAAAGACTCTTTGAAGTGATGTCAGCACATCTTACATCTGCAGACAAAACGCAGAAGCATTCAGACTGACATGGGCAATTGCATCTTGTTTATTATTAAAGTATCATTTTAATTTTTCTCATGTCCCAACACAGAGTATTTATTCTCTCTGTAATTTTTAAAAAAGCATTACATTTAAAATCAGGTAAAATGTTTCAGCCTGTCCTACTCTTCCTCCAGTCTTTAATACTTCTTTTACTTAATTATTTAATATATAGCACCTGCTTTAGCAGGGCATGTTCTGCAGATACTTCAAAGACTGTTAAAGCATACACACTAAAAAACTGGAGCATAATTTCTGACTTACACAATATCGATCATTTACATGAAAACAAGAAAGCAAGCAGTATTTCAATGTGTGCATATAATTATTTTCTCTGAAAATAATTATTTTACTAATATGATGAAAGAAAAATAATACTAAAACACTCTGATTTACATATTGACAGAACTAGGATGAATGGCTACAATATTTTTGGCCTAATTTTGTCATGTTGCCTTTTGCCATGACTAGCCCTAGACACTGAGGTAAAAAAAAAGGCACTGTATATGTCAAATAGGCAAAACAGAGAAATTGTTTAATTGAATATGTCTCTAATTTATTCAAATAATAAAGACATGCATTTATTATTTCTTTGGAGTTAAGCAGTTGTGGTTTTTTATACAAAAACTTAAATGTACAGTTAAAAGTTACTTTTAATGGGACCTAGTACTTCCATAAGGCTTCTAGGCACTGAGATAATTCCCATGTCAAGTCATTTTATAGATGTTGTGCACAATCTTTCTTCAGTTTTTTTTCTCCTGATGCTTCTTGGGATCTTTTGCAGTACTTGTTAGTGAAATATCCACCTCTGAAATCATTACAAAAGGTTGATGTACAACACATGAGGTTTATGGAAGCCATCACAATTCCCAGATGCAAGACCTTACATTTTTCCTTGTTGAACTTCATGCAGTTCCTGCTATCCCACTCGTCCAAACTGTCTAGGTCTTCCTGGAGGGTGGCTTTTCCTTCTGCAGTGTCAATTACCTCACTCATTTTGGTGTCATCAGTAAAATTCATCAGAGAACTCCTGATTCCAACATCCAGATAACTAATGAAGACATTAAATAGCGTCAGGCCCAATATTGATCCCTGAGGGGCCCCTCTTGCAATCGGTTGCCAGTTAGAGAAGAAACCATTTACTACCACTCTCTGAGTCTGGCCCATCAGCCAGTTCCCCACCCACCACACAGACCATGTATCTACATTGTAGTTTGTCAGTTTTTGAAGGAGGAGGCTGTGGGAGACCATGTCAAAAGCCTTGGAGAAGTCTAAGTAGACAATATCCACCGCTCATCCAGCGTCAACCAAAGGGGTCACTCCATCATAGAAAGCAATCAAATTTGTTAAGCATGTTCTGCTCCTGGTGAATCCACGTTGGCTTTTCCCAATCACATGTCCCAGTTTACTGGTGATATTACTCAGGAGGATTTGCTCCATAATCTTCCCAGGGATCAATGTGAGGTTAATGGGACTATAATTACCTGGGTCCTCCTTGGAACTCTTCTTGTACATAAGGGTGACTTTAGCCTTCTTCCCGTCTTCAGGCACATCTCCCAGTATCCATGACTTCTCAAAGATTTTGGAGAGTGGCCTCGTGAAGATATCAGCCAGCTCTTTCAGCACCCTCAGGTGGATGGCATCTGGGCCCATCGATTTATATGGGTCAAGCTTCTGTAATAGTTGAAACACCAGCTCTTCCTTCACTGACAGCAGGTCTGTGTCTGCTTCAATATGGATAGTTGTTTCCTTGGCCTGGGACCCAGCAGCGCTGGTAAAAACAGAAGTGAAGAAGGTGTTGAGGACCTCTGCCTTTTCAGAACTGTTGATGACTAGTTCACCTTTCCTGTTAAATAATGGGCCAATATTCCCCTGTTTCTGTCTGCTGTTAACATACCTGAAGAATCCTTTCTTGAAGTTTCTGACATCTCTGGTTGATTTCAGTTCAAGCTTAGCTTTTGCTTTCCTAACTGCATCCCTGCATCCCCTGGCAACAGCTTTGTAATTTTCAACGGGTGTAATTTTCAACACTTTTCCATCTCTGGTACATTTCTCTTTTCATTCCGAGCAGGCCCAGAAGCTTGCAGTTAAGCCAAGGGGGTCTCTTGCTCTGCCTGCTACCCTTACCTATAGAGAGGACGAACTGGTGTTGTGCATAGATATAGAAAGCAAGATATTACAGAGCATGTTTTCTTGGTTAGTGAGCAGCAAGTCCAGCAGTGTCCCATTCCTGGTTGTCACATCTATCATTTGTACGAGGAAAGAGTCCTCTAAGCATTGCAGGAACTTGAAGGATGACTGGTACTCTGTCCAGCCCAGTCTTGAAAACCTCTAAAAACAGAAAATCCACAACATCTATAGACCATTTGTTCCACTTCTTAAATTTCCTCTTGGTGGAAAAGTATGTTCTTGTATCCAATTTGAACCTTGCTATCACAATTTATGACCATTAGGCCATTCCAGAGACTCACATAAGGATCCTCTCTCCCTTTTGTTTATGATCACCACATAGATACTGGGAGGCTATTTTCAGGTGATCCAAAACCCATCCTTCTCCAGGCTGAACAAGTACTGATCCCTCTGCTACCCTCCAGAGCAAGTGCTCCAGCCCTGACAATCACAGAACCACAGAACACTTGAGATTGGAAGACACCTTAAGAGGTCATGTGGCCCAATGCCACTTCTCAAGCAGAGCCACCTAGAGCAGGTTGCTCAGCACCATGTCCAGATAGCTTTTGAGTATTTCTAGTGAAGAAAACTTCACAACATCTCTGGGTAACCTGTGCCAATGCTCAGTCACTGTCAGTATAAAAGTACTTCCTGATGTTCAGACAGAACTTCCTGTATTTCAGTTTGTGCCCATTGCCTGTACTCTGGGCACCACTGAAAAGAGCCTGACTCTGTCCTCTTTGCATTCTCCCTTCATAGAATCATAGAATCACAGAATAGTTTAGGTTGGAAGGGACCTTAAAGATCATCTAGTCCAACCCTCATGCCATGAGCAGGGATATCTCCCACTAGACCAGGTTGCTCAAAGCACTGTCCAACCTGGCCTAGAACACTTCCAGGGAAGGGGCATCCACAACTTCCCTGGGCAACCTGTTCCAGTGTCTCATAACCCTCACAGTAAAGAATTCCTTCCTAATGTCTAGTCTAAATCTACCCTCTTCCAGTTTAAAAGCATTCCCCATCATTCTGTCACTACCTGCCCTTGTAAAAAGTCCCTCCCTGGCTTTCCTATAGGACCTCTTCAGGAACTGGAAGGCCTCAATAAGGTCCCACTGGAGCCTTTTCTTCTCCAGGCTGAATAGCCCCAACTCTCTCAGTTGGTCCTTGCAGGGGAGGTGCTCCAGTCCTCTGTACATCTTCATGGCCCTCCTCTGGACCTGGTCCAACAGCTTGATGTCCTTCTTACACCGGGGGCCCCAGAACTGGATGCAATACTCCAGGTGGGGTCTCAAAAGAGCAGAATAGAGGGGCAGAATCACTTCCCTTGTCTTGCTGGCCACACTTCTTTTGATGCAGCCCAGGATGTGGTTGACCTTATGGGCTGCAAGTACACATTGTTGGCTTATGTTGAGTCTGACACCTCTAAGTCCTTCTCCTTGGGACTGCTATTGAGCCATTCTCCACCCAGCCTGTCTTTGTGCTTGGGATAGCCCTGACCCAGGTGCAGGACCTTGCACTTGGTCTTGATGAATTTCATGAGATTGACATGGGCCAACTTCAGGTTTTATAGACATCTATGAAATTCCTCACTGACCCTGTCTGAGCAGAATTCATATCAGTAGAGGTGGTCATTCTGTAGTTTTGTGTCTTTTCTACAGCTATAGGAATAAATAGCTTCAGTTCTGATCAGATCTAAATTATATTCCAGGTTAACTGTCTCTGCGCTCTCAGCCTTTCCTCATATGAGAGTTGGTCCAGTCCCTTGATCACCTTTGTGGTCGTTCACTGAACTATTTTCAGTAGCTCCATATCTCTTTTGTACTTGGGAGCCAAAAACTGGACACAGCACTTGTGCCCAGTAGATTGAGCGAGGTGATTCTGCCCCTCTACTCTGTTATGGTGAGACCTCACCTGGAGTACTGTATCCAGCTCTGGAGTCCTTAGTACAAGAATGATATGGAACTGTCAGAGGGGGTCCAGAGGAGGGCCACAAAAATGATCAGAGGGCTGGAGCACCTTTCCTATGAGGACAGGCTGAGAGAGCTTGGGTTGTTCAGCCTGGAGAAGAGATGGCTGCAGGGAGACCTTATAGTTGCCATCCAGTACCTGAAGGGGGTTTACAAGAAAACTGAGGAGGGACTTTTTTTAAAGGTGCATTGTGATAGGACAAGGGGCAATGGTTTTAAGGGTAGAAGCAAGAAGTTTTTCACTATTAGGGTGGTGAAATACTGGAACAAGTTGCCTAGTGAGGTGGTAGGGGCCTCAACACTGGAGACATTCAAGGCCAGACATGATGATGCTCTGAGCAACTTGATCCAGTTAAAGATGTCCCTACTCACTGCTGGGATGCTGGACTAGATGACCTCTAAAGGTCCCTTCTAACCCACCATATTGTATGATGCTATGATTCTACTCCAGGTGTGACATCACTAGTTCTCAACAGAGGTGAAGGATCACCTCTTTTGCCTCTGTGATTCTCACCCTCTACTCTGTTCTCATGAGAACCCACCTGGAGCACTGCATTCAGCTCTGGGGCTCCCAACACAAGAGTCCTTTTAGGCTACTAAGGGACTCCGTTAGACTACAAGATTACCCTGTTAGAGTGGGTCCAGAGGAGGGCCATGAAAATTATCAGAGAGCTGGATTATCTCCCCCATGAAGAAAGGCTGAGAGACCTGGTGTTTTTCAGCCTGGAGAGCAGGAGGCTTTGAGGAGTCCTTATTGAGGCATTTCAGTCCTTAAAGGGGCCTTATAAGAAAGATGGAGAGATATTTTTTTTACCAGGGCTTGTAGTAGTAGGACGCAGGGTAATGGTTTAAAACTAAGAGAGGGTAGATTTATTTTGGATATGACTTGAACACTTTTTACAAGGAGGGTGGATAAACACTGGCACAAGTTGCCTAGAGAGGTTGTAGATGCCCCATCCCTGGAAACATTCAAGGTCAGGTTGGATGGGACTCTGAACAATCAGTTCTAGTGAAGTACATTGAGCCTCTTATGTACTAGGAGAAGAGAAGTTCTATTAAAAGCAACACTATTTTCAGTGCTCTAGTAATTTCATTAATTGTTTATTTTGTTTTTAGTTAATTAAGGCAAACCCTTCCCAGAAAGACAAAGTATATACTTGAAAGACCAGATGGTTTCTGAGTACCCCAGAGCTATATAACCCTTACATTGACTACTAAACCCACCTTCTCCTCTTTTTTGTCTCACAGCCAAACCAGAATGCACATACTTGCAATCTTACAATGCACATATTTGTTTACATACTTGCTTCTCACTGCTATCTGGCAGAACGCTGCTACAGAAGGAAGGAGCCCTGAGCAGTTTCCATGAGCACTGGTTAGTTCCATTTCAGACTCACTACCTACTAGTAGTCCAGGCATGACTTGTGTTGATTCTAGATCCTAATAGTTTTCTTCTTTTTCTTTCTTTGTCTTTTTCTTTTCTTTACTTTTTTTCTCTTTCTTTTACTTCTTTTTCTTTTTCTATTTTCTTTTTCTTTTTATCTTTTATTTTCTTTCTCTTCTTGCTTTTTCTTTTTCTTTCTTTTCATTTTTTCTTCATTCTGCAGCAACATAACACATTTATTCATCTGTTGATTTGTGATCATGTCAAAAATCATCTTTAGTGAGTTTGAAAGAAATTGTAAGCCTGGAAACCGGTTATTTTTTACCGTGTTAGTGCTCTCTTAGTGCATAATGTGATAACAATAAATTCATTAGAAATACTCAAAGATTGTCCATAAATTGCATGGATACCTGATGAAAAGAGTATTGACTTATCTGACACTAAGAAATGAAATCTGAAAGGTTGTATGTGCCATGGAAAATGTTACTATGTCAAAATTTCTAAAACCAATGTACTGTGCAAATATAAAGTTCAAAAAGTTCATCTTTCCAAATATAAAATATAATAAACTTGATTAAACTCCTTGGGGAAGGGCACAAACGATTTGTGTCTGTGGTTCCTACCATGAGTCAAGAGATTTGCTTTAGTCCCATTTACTTACTAGTGTCATTGACTTTGGTGATATTATTTGCATGAGTAACATAAAGATGTTTGGCTCTTGTTTTTTCTAGCTTGATCAAAAACGATTACTATCAGCAAATATTTGAGGATCTTAAACACTGAGAGATGTGCTGTAGCTTCAGTTACATCTGTAAAGCTGAATTAAATTAATGGATGTGCACTCATAAAAGGGGAGAACACAGTCGTGATTGTAAGAAAAATGTAAAAGCTGGCCACTTTTATTTTTCCACTTCTGTGAACTGAATAGGCACCTCATTCAAAGACCAGAACATGGCTGTGAGGATAAAATAAAATGCTTGAGATTAATTCTTTAACATAAACTCTGATGGAGCTGAAGAGTTAAGAACATGGCCAATTTTGTGTGTGAACATTTATAATAATTTCAGGCTGAGTTTACATCCTTTATCAAATGTTTAGGAGCAATATTGTAATAGTTATGGTAGGAGTAGCTAGTAGGAAAGAGACTGAATATAAGAAAATATATTCAATGATTAGAGTTATTATCTTTTTAACACTTGAAAAAGAACTAGCATTAAGACCTCTAAGCCCTTTGAAAATGGATTACAGGACGTTACAAGGAGTACTGGTATAACACAATAAACAATCCTGCACATACACCAAAGTAGAGTGGGAACCCCAAACAGTAGGTCTTTTTCATCTCTAAAATCTCTGATTCTCTGGCATGGTTACATAATTGCAATTATGTACAATTACATAATGTATGATTAAAATTATGTATAATTGTAAGAGGATGTGTGTAATTACAATTATGCATAATTATATAATTATAATAACATTCATGTTTCTGAAGAACTAGCATCAGTTCAACTGCAATGAATTTTGTTTCTTTATTGAGTGGAAGGGGAAAAAAAAATCATCATGCAATAGAATGTAAATGCAATCTAGCCATATTAAAAGAATAAAAAAACTTCCATAGTTGTTAAAAATCAAAACATAATACAGAACAATTATTTTAACATTGAGTTATATGAAAAAAAAAGAATGTTATTCATTCAGCCCAAGATGAAGAGGGACAAATTCTTAGAAACTTTCTTTGACCATTTCTCCCCTTTAAAAAAAATTTAAAAATCTATAGGTATACATTTTCAGTCTTCAATATATGATTTAAAAAAAAAACAAACTTACAAAAAGTGTAATATACATAAAGATTTATTACACTAGGAATGACACCTTTTGATCAAAAAAAGAAAGGAAAGAAAAAGTAAAAATCAAAGACCTTTTGGTCCAGTCAAAACTTTATATCCAGTATTATTCAAATGGCTGAAATACTACTTTATTAGAGACTATTATTTTGACATTGAAAAGAATATGTGATGATCTACAGTTTCAAGTCAAGCTGGTCCTCAAATATCTATTTTTTCACCAGATTTCTAGAAAAAAAGTCTATGAAATTGAAGTTTTTGTTAAAACAAATAAAATCCAAAAGCTTGGGTTAAAAAATACCTCAGAAAAGACTGTTTCTTGGTAGATTTTCATGACATAATTTTATTTTCTGGATACAAGAAGTAATTTTTTAAAGAGTTCACCTGAAATTAATTTTTTGCTTTAAACAGCTGGAGATAAGTTTAATGGATAATAATATGATTTGTTACTGTTGCCTAGTCACAGACACCTAATGTCATTGGAGGCATGCTGTGATATCCAGGCCATCCACCTGGTACAGGCATATATGACAAATGATGTGAGAGGCATTACTGCCTTCTGCATTGGCAGCTGGAGGTCAGACATCTCAAAAGACATTAGATGCCTTTATTTAGGCAGCTGAATCAATCTTCTAGAATTGTGTTTCATCTATATATTTTTATTGATATATCAACACTAATGTTTTCTTGAACTGTATGAGACTTTCACAACAAAGGTAACAAATCTCAGTATGCATCCAAGTGTAATTAAACTTTCATCTGAAATATAATCTCAGTAAAAATTTTGTATAATTTCTGTCACTTACATTATTGAATTAACACAGTTAAGGTACTTACATAGGAAGGTTTTTTAGGTTGGTTTTTGGTTTGGTTTTGTTTGATTTTTTAACTTTGAAGAAGTCATTTAAGATTTACCATGACATGCCAGATTGTTTTTAATAAATGTTCATAGTTTTCGTTGCAGAATCATACTTAACTCTCATGCACTCTTTTGACTTTCGCAACTCTAAGAAGGGCTTCAAATGGAGAAAAAAAACACAAACAAATTAAGAATTTACAAAAACATTTCACATTGTAGCATAACACATTCTTTAATTTAGTGCTGCTACTTCAGTGTTATAATGGTATTTTTTCTATGTTTTATTCTTTTCCATTAATTTGCTCTGAGCAGCTTTTGAAAAACAGACACGACTTCATCTGTGTTACAAAATAGTGCCACAGAATTTATAACTGTATTAGGCTTTCTGTGAGGGGTTTTTGAGTTTTTTTGGGGTTTTGAGGTTTTTTTGCCACCTCGCCCAGTGCTGAGTTTCATGCTTCCAGGCATGCAACTACATGGTGTACATGACTTAGACTTTGTGACTTACTTTTACTCTCTCTCTACAGGGGGAAGGTGTTGACTTTAAGATCTGGTTGTATCTCTCACTTTTCTATTCTGATGCTACTGGTAACAAATTAAATTGTTTTGTTTTTTTTCTCCCCAAGATGAGTCTTTTGTCTGTGACCATAAGTGGTGGGTGAAAACCCTCCCAGTTATTTTCATCTCGGCCCACAAAAATGGCATCATGGTGCTCAGTTGCCCACTGGGCTTAAACCATGACAGTAACATTATTTCTCTTTTCCTCTATGTAATAAACAAATGTGATAACTCACTTACTGAGAATAGACACACATCTATTAAGATTCTGATATATGAACAAGAATAAGAACATCTGTTCTTTTAATTTTGATCTAATTTCTGGTTCTATGGTTACACTGTTTTTTCACAGAGAGTAGAGGCAAGAAGAGGTGAAATGGGACTAGAAATTATTACCAGATTTCAAACCTTTTGTTTTAATTACCATAATTACATATAATGGTATGTTTAGGACTCATGTTAACCCATTCGGTGACAAATAAAACAAAAGACACATATGTTTCCATGTTTACACTTAGAGAGGTGAATACCACATTCTCATACATATATAAATTTACAAATAATATATTTAATAAAGAATTCTTTACATCTCATTCCCTGAACAGCTCCATGACTCGATGGTGTACAAAGTGGACTGCTATTCCATTATGTCATTTTAGTAACATCTGTTCTTCAACTTACACCTCAGAAGAAATGTAAGGATTTATCTGAACCAATTAAGAGATCTATATGGAGAATTAGCTCCAGAGATCTGGTTATGCTGGGTTGTTAATAAAAATGAAAACAAGGCATTTGTAGGACAGTTTGCCTCATGCTAAAGAAGACATCAAAACTTTCCTAGATGAACCAAACAAAAGTCCCCGATCCTTCTCCACTTAATATTTACAAAATGTATAAAAGTAAGTTAGGCTTCTGAAGATATCTTCCTCATCCTCTTCAGTCAAAATGAGTAATACTAGCTTCAGAGGTTCAAATGGGAGGTCTTTTCAAACCTGGCTAACTTTAACAGGTTAATAACTGTTTAAATGAGCAACCCCTCCATAGCTGCACAGGAGAGAGGAAATATAACAAAAAATTTGTGAGTTGAGATAAGGACAGGGAGACATCACTCACCAACTACCTTCATGGTCAAAACAGACTCTACTCAGGGAAATTATTCTGATTCATTGCCAATCTGAAGTCAGATAGAGAAGGATAATGAGAAATAAAAATGAATCTTAAAATACCTTCTCCTCACCCCTCTCTTATTGCAGGACTCAACTTCACTCCTGATTTCTCTACCTTCTTCCCGGCAGTGGCTCATAAGGGATGAGGAATGGGACTTTAGTAGTTCATCACATGTTGTCTCTGCTGCTATTTCCTCCTCAGGGAGAGGACTCCTCATGCTCTTCCTTTGATCCAGTATGGGGTCCCTCCCCTGCAGGACCATCAATTTCTCCTACCTGGGTCCTTCTCACAGGCTGCAGTTCTTCACAAACTGCTCCAGTGTTGATCTTTTCCACAGGGGGCAGTACTTCAGTAATGGACTGCTCCAGTATCGGTCTCCAGCAGAGTCAGAAGTTTTACCAGCAAACCTGCTCCACTGTGGGCTCCTCTCCATGAGGTCACAGGTCCTGCCAGGACTCCACACCAGCATGGGCTTCCCATAGAGTCACAGTCTCCTTAGAGGCACATCATCCTGCTCCAGCGTGTGGTCCTCCACAGGATGCAGGTCAATATCTGCTCTGCTGTTAATCCCTAATGTTTACATGGGGACAGCCTGTCTCACTATGATCTTTACCATGGGCTGCAGGTGAATCTCTGCTCTGGTGCCTGGAGCACCTCCTTCTTCTTCTTCACTGATGTTGCTGTCTGCAGATTTCTTTCACATATGTCATGGTTTAGGCCCAGTCCATAACAGTGCACCACGATGCCCCAGAAAGGGCTAGTCAAAATAAGGACTGGGAGAGCTTCTCACCACTTAAAAAGATCACAGGCAAAAGACAGGCTCATCATAAGGAATAAAAAAAAAACCAAAAACCCACCAATTTTAGTTTGTTACCAACATCAAAGTAGAACAATGGGAAATACAACCAGATCTTAAAGTCAAAAAAACCTTCCCCCCATCCCTCCCTTCTTCCCTGGCTCAGCTTTTGTTCCTGGTTTCTCTACCTCCCCCTCCCTAACATCCTTTGCCTTGAAGCACAGGGTGGATGGGAGTGGGGGTTGCAGTCAGTTTCACGCCATGTGCTCCTCAGGGGTAGGAAGACTCAGCCCAGTCTCTCTCTCCCTGTGCTTTCACATGGCCCCCTTTCCATAGGGGAAAAAAGTCCTCAAAAGTCCAATATGGGTCTGCCCACAGCTGCAGTTTCCCTCATGCTCAAAACTGCTTCAGCCCAAGTCCACAAAGCTCCAATCTGGATCTGCCCACGGTCACAGTTCCCTCACACACGAACTGCTCCAGCACACACTGCCCGGAGTCAGGGCTTCTTCAGAGGCAGCCACTGCTCATGTGGCCCTGACTCTACAGGCTGCAGGCCAATTGACCTGGCTCTCACCACAGGTTGCAAAAAGGGAACCTGGGCTCTGCGTCCTCCTCCTTCTCCTTCTCATTTCTTTCCTACAACTGACCTTGGTGTTCTTCAAAGTTGTTCTCCTTGGGCCCCACTCCTTTCTCTGCTGCAGGTCTCTTCTGATAGTTCTGGAGTTCTCGGCTCACTCTCTTTTTTTCGGGATGGAGCTGCAGCAGGGCTTAAGCTTAAGTTGTGGTCAGGACTGGACAAGTCCAGCTGGGCAAGGCCGGGGCTGCACCGCGCGCACCTGGGACCGTGCTGGTCAGGGCCAGTGCCAGAGAGAGACAAGCATGTTCTGCACCCTCCTTAAATAGATGAATTTGCAGGGGCGCTGATTGACTTGGCCTTGGTCAGAGGTGGGTCTGACAAAGGAAAAGGGGAAGCTTTTCAGGTAGCTTCTTAAAACAGCTGTCTCCATAGCCCTTCGCCCGTTACCAAAGACACAACCAAAAACCCCTCACAGAAAACCCAATACAACATATTTTCACTCATCTCTCCCAGTTGCTGTTGTGCAGTACTTGTTACCCTTTCTTAACTGTTTTATCACAGAGGTGCTGTCTCTGTTTAAGGCTCAGAGAGCAGGATTCTCTCTCTATTGTCCCCTACCCTCCCAGGGGAGGATTAAAAAAGAGGGAATAGAGAAAAAGATGCTTTGCACAACGTTGGAAGTTAAGACTGTAACAAGTTTAATGAAAAACAACAGGGGAAAGGAAAAGGGAATTAATAAGGGATAAAGGATATTTAAGCATATACAAAACCCAATCCCAGTAGTCCCACATGGAAGTGTTCGAGCAGTGCCTCGTGGCTGCTGTGACTGCTGTGACTCGTCTCCAGGGACCGCAGTGACTCGTCTCCAGGGACCGCAGTGGTGCTAGGAGCAAATGGTGGTGGATGCTGCCAAGCATGTGGAGGTAGACCCAGCCGCCCCGAGATGTGACAGGAAGCAGCCCAGGAAACCAGGAAAAGCCCGCTAAAACCTCAGGCCTCCTCGTTTTTTTATAGCCTGTGGCCGGAAATGGGAGGGAACAGTACTGATCTCAGATCCCCCAGAGTCCTACAAACACCACCTGTCCTTCCCTTTCAGGCTGGTAACCCTTAAACCATAACAGTGCGACCACCAACATTGATTGGCTCAGTTTTGGTCAGTAGCTGGTCTGTCTTGGTACTGGCTGGCATTGTCTCTAGCGGACATGGGGACAGCTTCTGGCATCTTCTCACAGAATCCATCTCTGTAGCCCTTCCTGCTACCTTGCCACACAAAACCATTACTTCAAAGTAAAGGAAAGAAGAGCAATTTCTCTTTCCCACTACAATCTTTCTAATGTAAAAGACTGATTCCCCCTTGATCATTCCTGAATTAGACATTTCCATTGGCTCACTGTTAACAGTAGTTTTCCAAAGTTGCTCCCAAACACCCAGTGGCACAAGTACAATGAATGCAAGCCAGAGATCTTTTTTAGTTAATAATATATAGACTGATTCATTGATTTTACATGTTGATCATCAAGTACCTCACGTACTTGTAAACTGGCTAATTACATTATACATATGCTAAGCACACACTCAGATGCCAATCGCTAACAGTATTTTTTAATAAATCCCCTTTTTATGTATCAGATTTTCAGTTTGGACATTTTATGTTCTCTTTTTAAAATATCAGAGCTGTCCTGTGTAGGCTTTGCTAGTTTTGATGGACTTCATGCAGATCTCTCATTTAGTCTATTATTTAGCTACTAGTTAGTCATAGATGCACCTATGGTTTTTTACAACAGCTATCTTATTTGGGAAAATAATAATTTATTTTTTTAGCCTGTATTTTTGAGGTCAGGGTGGGATGAAAGTATTGCCTTCTGGCTCAGCTGGATTGAGAACTGAATGTGTATCATTTATGATGCAGCAGAGTTCCAGTCAAAAGGTTCACAAAGAGTTTCAAGGATAAAAAGTTCTCATAGCCTTGTGACTTCATCAGATCAATATGAAGAGTAATGAAACATAAAGAAGAGATACATACATGCAGTGATACAGAACCTCATACCCTTTTGCACAAGTATACACTCAGTGCAGTGAAACTGAGGAAAGATAAGGGAAAACTAAAAGTTAATACTGTAGCAGAAAATTTAAAAAGGAAAGAAAAAATAAAAGAGTTGGAAAAAATAGAATAATGGAAAAAAGAGTGCTTGAATGCTAAGACTGAGTTACAATGAATAAGTGAATGTCACAGTTTTATCTGCTCATTCTGTCCCTTTTTTCTCCCCTAGCCACTCACACAGATCAAACCAAGAATGATATAATAGTATTTAAATGCTATCACCTTGAAATCAGGAAGAAAAAGAAAAGAAAAAAACCCTAACAAACAGAAAGTGTTTAAGGTTTCAGGGCTTTGGAATTCTTTTGAATGGACAAGGATTTTTTTATTCTAACTTAAGAAAACCATCAAAACCAGATAATGCTAGTATTTTTCCCTCTACCTCACATCTGGCATCTTGTACCAAATATAGTGTAAAAGTATCTGGCAACATTATATACACATTATCCTTTTTATCCAACATTTTTCCTCCCATCTTCATTCCAAAATGTCAAGTCAAAATTTTAATAGGTATTTCAAAATATTAAAAAGCCAAATTATAAACATTCTTCTAATTCTTAATACAATTAGTTATGCAGTAACATCAGAAAATATTGAAGAATTCCTGTTCTCATGTATTTTTTCTAACCTATTTTTTTGTGGTGGGTTGACCTTGGCCAGCTACCAGACCCCCACCCAGCTGCTTTCTCACTCCTATTCCTCAACAGGATGGGGAAGAAAAGATTAAAAAGCTAGAGTGTTGTGACAAAAAGAGGGAGTTCACATACCAGTTGCAGTCACTGGTAATACAAACTCAACTTCGGGAAAAATAATTTAATTAATGGCCAATTAAAAATAGATTTGGATGGTAAGAAACAAAAACATTCTACCCATCTTCTCCTCAGATTTATTCTTTCACTTCCAACTCTTCTACCTCCTCCCCACCCTGGAACACCTCCTCTCCTTCCTTATTCTCTCACCTTAGTGAATGCAGTACTGTTTCTCACACTTACTTTTTTTGTCACTCCTCACACACACTGCTGGACAGCATTTTGCCCTTTCTTAAATACACTTTTCCCAGGGTGCCACTATCTTGGCTGAGGGGTTTAGCCATGACCTACAGTGGGTCCATCACAGCTGGTATGGGGCAGCCCTCACCCCTCCTCCTAAAGGACACCCCTGCAGCCCTCCTGCTATGAAAACCTTGCCTCATAAACACAATACATGCCTGTAATTTCTTGATGCCCTTTATAGATATATATATATATATTTATAAAGAGAGAGAGAGAGAGATATCAGATGATGTGACTAAAACTCTGTAAGATTAAGACAACAGAGATTTTCTTAAATATATGAACATGGTAGAGCAATGAAAACATTAGTAATTGGTTTACTTTCCATTAAAGCCTCGTTATTTTCTATTCAAAACAGAGAAAAAATATTTTCCTTGTACATACAAATGTAAAAGGAAGTGAAACAGGTTGTGTCTTCACTATATTTGCTGAAAGAACCCTAAAATATCACTAATGAAACGCTAATAATCTGTGCAACATAGGATCAAGTATCAATTTGCTTAGTCTTACATATTTAACCTAATTTGGGGTAGATCTTTTAGCATGAATTGAAAGGTCTAGGCTGGTTGTTCTCAATGTTTTTGTAGTTGACTGCAAATCAAAACTTAGAGAGACTTGAGTCCTGCTTCACATCACTCCTACTTAAATTAAAGATATTTCCTGAAAATTTAGGGATTATGTTAAGAAAACAACCGCTCACCTAAATTTGAGACTTGAAAGAGATATCAGGGGTAAAAAGAACAACTTTAACCACCATATTAATATTAAAATGTTGAACAAAAAAAATATAGGATCATTGCAGAATGGGGATGGTGAATTTAGTGACAGTGAACATAAAAAGGCTGAAGTACTCAATGCCTTCTTTGGCTCGGCCTTCACCAAGAAGTTTTCACAGGCCTCTGTGATTAGTTGAAGGGTTCGAGGTGAAAGTGAATGACCAGTGCATGAAAATTGAGTCAGGAGTTACTTGAGACTACTAGACCTGTACAATTTCCTAACGCCCAATGGGATGCACCAAATAATGCTGAGAGAGCTGTTAGAATTCCTTGTAAAGAAGCTTTCTATCATCTTTCAAAGGTAGATATTGGATATTGGAGGAGGCCCCAAACAACAGAAATATTGAGAATGGTAGAATTAACCACCTAATTGGCATTTCTAGGACATCACTGAATAATATGAATAATTCTTACACAACATTTTATCTGAAGATCTGAAAGTGCTTTATAGTGGACTGGACAAAGCTCTGAGCTTCCTGGTTTGACCTCAAAGCTGACTTTGCTTTGAGCAGAAGGTTGGCCTGGGGACTTCTTGAGATCCTTTCCACCTAGAATAAATCTGTGAGCCTATGATTCTTAAAGACACAGAGTGGAAAGTTTTCATTATTTTGGATTTATTTTTTTTTTGTAATAATTCTGTGCATTTAATTTTCAAGTTTCTATTAGGAATACAATACCATCAAAAGTAGTTTACAGTAACTAGCTTGGTCAGAACTGATGAAGAAAAAGCTACAACCAAAGCAAGATGTTTTGAACACACTTCTTAATTCTTACAACACAGTTCAGGGGGATGACATTATCTGGGACATTTATACACTCTAGAGGGTCTTTGTAGAGGATGGAGAATCCTAGTAAAATGAAATATTCTGCAAAGAAGTAAAAGAAAAAGACTAGAAGTTTTTATTTTCCTTAGCAGATAGATAAATGCTGATTTTTCAAGTGGAACTAGGTCAAAGTTGTTATTTGGATAGGTCTGAGCTTCAGATATATGCAAGTCAAATGTCTAAGTTCCCACTAAGATCATTCCGAGCTATTAAGATTTCCTACATTATACACCTGAATCTACTTAGCTGAGGCAGGAGTCTGTTCTTTAAACACAGTTGCCTAAGGCCATTTTAGGTGTCCTAATTTACTCCATCTGGCCTCTACTTACTGCTTCAGAAGATTATAGGTACATTGAGTTCTCTGCCATATCTGTCAGCTCCATTTAAATGCATTGAATAACCTAAGGTGTCTCAAACATATTCAACATCTGAACTTAGGCAACTGAATCACACGTTTGAACATACCTACTCACTCTATACAGAACTTACTATTTATAATGAATATTTGATCTAATTAATGTGTTGGTGACTGAAAAAAGAGATGAATCACCTGTGACAGATGAGCATGAAAAGGGAGTTGACATAGTTGAATTCAGGTCAAAGTTCCACTATATGTTACTGAAAAGCCTTTATTTTTGCTTCTTTTTCATTTTTGAAGAAGATAGTGAAATTTACCTTCCACTATAAAGCACTTTCAGATCTCCAAATGAAAAATGCTGCATGAGATCTATTAATATTATTCAGAGCTGCCCTAGGGATGCCAATTAAATAATTAATTTCACTATTGCCAATGCTGTTGTCAATTATACTCACTTCTGAAGTTTTTGATACGAGGGCTTTTTTTTTTCTTTCTTTCTTCTTAAAATGACACTACTCATTAAATGATTACTAGGCATAAATAAATGTTGTTCCAAAGTGATCAAGTCTCTCAGCTGTGTGAATAAGACTATTAGAAATAGTTTTTTATTACAGTCTGGAAATCAAAATGTTTATTTATTAAAAGCTTCAGTATCACAGCATAGCATAGTAACAAGGAAAATACACAAGTGTGATCTATTCTCTTTGCCTAGAAGAATGAAAATCACTCAGTTACTGAAAGAACAATGTTGGCTTTCTTTATATTAGCTATTTCAAAGGAAATGTTTCAGAATTTCAGGTTGCAGTCCTTAAACTCTGTTTTGCATACCTTTAGGTCTACAAGTTTACCCAAACCAGGCAACACATTCTCCAAATCACTGTGAAATCTTCAACCATTAGTGCTTTCATGGAGTTACCAGGATTCTGTTGGCTTCTTAGCTAAGCAAGCCTGTATTTTATTCCTTCTGTCTCATGTTGGAGATATTTATACTCAGTAGTCTGAATCAGCATGAGAACTGAAAAAGAAACATATTTTGATACTTTGGAAAATAGCATGCCTATGAAAACATACACACATACATAGATTTTTTCTAAAAGAGATCATAACTTCTTCCTCTTAACTGAACAAACTAGGTATTTGAGATTAAGAGTTGATTAAAAAAGTGCTATCAAATAAGTTTTGCTTACAGTTGAGAATCAGCATAAAACTCATAAGTTTATTATATCTCTTACTGCTATTTTTTAATTTCTCTTCATAAACATGCTTCACAGATGCAGCCAAGTTACTATTTTACTGTCATTCAATCTACCCTTCTATACATATCAGCTAGTGACAATTTGTGTACTGTTCCAAAAAATCTGGTAATGTACTCTGACTTTGTTGCAAAATACATGAGAAGGAAATGCTAAATGATTTTTTGTTCCCCTTTATTTCTATGCTTATTCTGATATGAGATATATAGGTTGTATGAGTTGAAAAATGGTAAATCTATTCTTGTATATGTTCTGCAAACTAAGAATCAGAAATTAAAGTCAGAATTTACATACAAAGTCAGGCACGTAGATGTGGTATGAACAAAAATGCCTTTAGTGATGTAAAATTTTCTTCTTTTTTTTTCCTCATATTGCTCATTCAGTAAAAATATGAGACATAAATTAGTTCTCATCCTGATCTTAATATACCTCACAGAGTTCCATTTCTCACAATTTCTGTCTTATTTTCTTTGTCCTTATAACTCATTTGTTCCTTATTTAATTTTAGCCTTTTAACACACATTTCAAGGGGTTTTTTGGTTGTTTTTTTTGTCTCTATCTGCAAATGCTTGAAGCCTTTCTAAGGCAAATCCTCTTAGTGCAGTATTGCTTAAGTAAGTGGAAGGAATGTCAAGTCTTTAATTACAGCTGTCTCCATTGTATCTTTTACACATGTTTTTAATTTTTCAGGCACTTCCCTTTTAATACCATTTAGCTATTCCATTATTGCTTCTAATTTTACTCATTTGAGAAGCCATTAAGAAATACTTGGCTAATTAAATGAGATGGTTCTCAATAGTAAAGAGGAATCATTTTTTCATTGTGAGGGAAGAAGAAAAGAGGAAGATTAAAATGAATAATCTGTGTATTTGTAAAAAATCATTGAAGAAAAAGTACTGAATATATATTTATGAGGAGTATTGTTTCCTAATGCACAGTACAGTAGACTAGTACTCCTAGACAAGATTTTGTGCTTGTTTGCTGGACTATCTTGGGCAAGTTACCTCACTTTATTATGTGTCTTTCTCGAAGTGTGTTAAATCCAGATAGTTTTAATGGTACAGCAATTTTGGTTGCATTTAGCTAAATGTTGTTAATTTTTCACAATGGAATTTAATTTTTAAAGAAACTAACAATACATCTACTTAGTCCACGTATCTTGAGAGTGTATCTTGATGTTAAGATTTACATAAACTTACTTCCAAATCTGACTACTGGAGGAATTTCAGCTTCAGTAAACAAAAGCAGAGCTGGGTTTTTTTCACTAATTAAGTTTAATAAAGCTCATAAGGTCTGAGCTTCCCACTACATGACAAAACAGTCATGTCATTATTTTTCTCACCTATTTTTACACATGGTGACTGGTAACACTGCATGTAAGAAATATGTATGTATGAAGCATTCACTACTTTTCTGGAAAGATAAATAAATTAAATGGAGTGAAAGGTAAATGATTTAGCATTTTAAACATGAAACTAAAGTGATATAAAATTTTGACCATTGCTCTTTGAAAAAATATCAAAGGAAAAACTACAAACTTTGCACTGTACTAAATAGGTCCTCTTTAACCTGGAACCATACACATAAATCTATAACTGAAGTAATGCAGTAGGAATGTTCTGTGCAACCAGAAGGATCTATCAACTAGCAAATTAGTTTCATAAATCTGTTCTTACATCTCAGGGAACACGTTTTATAAAGTAAAAGATTTTGGATGGGGGAAAGACAAATTGAGTGTTGATGTAGCTGAATGGTATGCAAAAATAAGTACACTCTAAACATACTTAAATAAGAAAATGTGTATGTTTCTAATCAGGAATTATGGTAGTTGAACACTTTTAGCTTCAAGAATGGTATCTAGATTTATATCATCAACTTGACAGTGAGTACTCATACTAAATACATTATTAGCAGAGGTTTTGCAAGCTTTCTGGTTCAAATTACATGTATTTTCTTTAACATCTCAGATTAAATTACCAGTAGAACTTCAGCAAATATTAGGCAAATTTCAAATCAATGCCAAGTAAATTTCTTTGTTTAGAAAACATTAAGAGAGCAGCCAGCATATATATTTAATAAAAGGACATGCAATTAAATTAAGGGGAAATTGGTAGGTGGAAATATGAGTATGCAAAATCCTCTCCAGAAGCAGAGCTCTTAAATTATTTATTTATATTGGTTGTGGCATCAGGGACAACACTAGAACAAAATGAAACCATAAAACTGTCTACTGGTGGTGGCTATTAACCTTTACAAGCATGCACTCATCTGTTTTAAGAGTCACTAGTAAGATTTCAAAGTCAGACAATTCAAAGGTCAGGGACAGAAATTTGCTTCAGAAACCTTAATTTTGTTATCTCTTTTGTATAAATTTTGATACTGCTTTACTTGCTTGAACTTTTTCCATTACACTCATGGCATGAACAATGTTCCCTTAATTAGCAGCTCCTCAATTCTTTTGTTTCCCCAATATTCAGTGTATGGCTGTAGGCTTTATTTGCCTTATGCCAATCTAGATCTGTTCTAAATTCAAATTTAATATTTGACACCCTTCCTCTTTACAATTTATTGAAAAACTATGGGAAAACTCTGTTAATTAGGTGGCATATATTGTGACTACATCACTGTCAAAGAGGTATTATTGTCCTGATTTTATGGAGAGTGAATGTAGACACAACATCACTATCTTCAATCGCCCAATCTGACAAACCTATGGCATGATTTTTTTTACTATTTAGTGTGCAGTATTCTATACATTCAAAGTCCATTGACTCAGCACTTGTATCAAGCAGACTTGCTTTTCATTAGTACCCCATAAAATGAACATCAGTAGAAAGCCACAGAAGTTTGTTTGCATTATAGTGACTGTATTATAACAAGGAACTAGTTATAAAAGGCCTTAGGTAGCCATAAATAATTTAACCTATACTTTAGATGCCTCAGTAAAGAACAGTAAAATTCTCATAATGCATTACCAATCCATAAGGCAGCTAGGTTATTAATCTAAAACAGAATAGCCTAGATACAAGGATAAGAGGGTCATTAGGGGCAATCAACATGGCTTCACCAAGGGGAAGTCATGCTTGACCAACCTCATAGCCTTTTATGAGGATATAACAAGGTGGATAGATGATGGCAGAGCGGTGGATGTGGTCTACCTTGACTTCAATAAAGCCTTTGACACAGTCTCCCACAGCATCCTCACAGCTAAACTGAGGAAGTGTGGACTGGACGAATGGGTAGTGAGGTGGACTACGAACTGGCCGAAGGAAAGAAGCCAGAGAGTTGTGGTCAATGGGGCGCAGACTAGTTGGAGGCCTGTAACTAGTGGAGTGCCCCAAGGGTCAGTACCGGGTCCAGTATTATTCAATCTATTCATCAATGACTTGGATGAGGGAATTGAGTGTACTATCAGCAAGTTTGCTGATGACACCAAGCTGGGAGGAGTGGCTGACACGCCAGAGGGCAGTGCTGCCATCCAGTGAGATCTGGACAGGCTGGAGAGTTGGGCAGGGAATAATTTAATGAAATACAACAAGGGAAAGTGCAGAGTCCTGCATCTGGGTAGGAACAACCCCAGGTTCCAGTATTAGTTCCATGAAGAGTAAAAACACCTTCTGAAACAGGTATTTCCACAAATGAGAATATAGTTTGTAAGGCAGAAAATGCCTTACATTACATACAGTAAACAAATGTACAAATATACAGTAAACTTACCCAAGAAAGATATAATTCTATTTCTGTTTCCTTATACATCAGAGAAGATAAAGAATTATGCTCTCTACATGTGATAGGTAGTCAACTTAGAGAATATAAAGTATTCACAGCCTTTTGTGTGCAAATTAAATGCTATGTTATTCATGAATATTTGTAAGAATAGATTAACATTCTCTCTCAAATGAATTAATCTTTTCTTTGAACTTTCTTAATATAGAACTGAATAGAAAGAGTAATTCAGAACATGAGTATATTCCTGTAGTAGCAGCATTAAAACACCATTGATTTTGTTTTGTCACATGAAGTTCAGAAAAGACAAAAAAACTTTAACTAGTTTGATGGAAATATAAGATGTATCAAGAAGTGGAGCAGGCTGACCAGAGGTATTGTACAGTCTCCGTCCTTGGAGGTTTGCAAGATTTAACCTGAAAAATAACCTGAGCTGCCTCATCTGATTTTACAGCTGATCCTGCTTTGAGCAAGAGATGAGACTAGACATCTAAGATCTCTGAATTATTCAATAATTGTAAGATCCTATGAAGTCTTTTCTCTCTGGTAAACCCTTCTCCCCTTAAATGTACCAACATGGCACATGTGCATGATGTTGGAGAGAGTCTGAAATATGTTTTGCAGTGGAATATGAGAATAGAAAAGTGTAAATATATTATCATGTGCATGGATACTGCAGCTCTCAGAGATTACCACACTGCTGTAAGATAAAACTCAAACAATTCAGAAAAGATATTTTTTTAGGAAAATCCCTACCTTCTATCCATTAATACAAAACCAGTGGATTTCACCTGCTAACATCATATTAGTTCATTCGGTTCTACTACATTGATTTTTATTTAATAGTTTGTCACAAGGTACTGAAGACAAAGAAGCATAGGGAGCCAGTCAACTTTTAATTTCATAAGAAGTCTAGGGTCTTTATAGTAAATACTGCTCCAGACAAAATGTCATGACAGGGAGGTGGCTTAGAAAATAATGCAACTCAAGAATTTGGAGCGACTGAGCCACTCTAAATGCTTCTGTCAGTTTGCTTTTCAAGTTTATTCTTCTGGATTGTCACAAATTACCTCCACAGACTAAACCTATAAAAAGTTACAAGTTATGGAAACTAGAAAGTAATATAACATTGATGTCTGAAGTGACTTTAGGTCAGCTTTAGTGTGGTGCTAGTGACAGGTAGAATACTTTTTTCTATCATCTGAAAATAAGGCTATTGATTTTCAGTAGTATATTTGGTTGCATGTTTTAGATGAGGTATTACATTGTCAATCAGTTGTACTATGATAATTTTTAATGTATGAATCCTCCTGACTTTTAAATAGCTATCTGCAAACTTTCCTAGAACACATACAGATTAATCCAAGAAGGACTACTTATAATCTTTATATACATCTAATTTATATGACAAAAACACAAAGAAAAAGCCTAAGGAAACAGTGTTCACTTTTTCAGGGTAGGAAAACGACAAATTATTTTAACAAAATCATTCTGTAAAAATGATTCACTGGGAAATTCTCAAGCTTTTCTAATTCTCATGTGTCATGAGACTATGATGTAATATAACTCATGATTTTAAACTGAGATGTAACACTGTATATATACAGAAACTGAACTGACTTCCTAGAGATAGTGATGTTTTGTTTGCTTTATTTAGTATTTTTTCCTGCTAAGATTTTTATTATCAGTTAACAATAGTGTTGATAAATATAATGCAAATGGACATAATAACAAGGACAGTTACTAAAGATATTATGCCATTGGTGTTGAATCTGAATTTTCATAACCTACTTTTACTACATTCTCCACCAATTTATTGCACTGCAATTACAAATGATGTTGTCTCCACTAGATTTGGTTGTCTGGGGTTTTTTTGACCACAGATAGTGCTGTTTATGTGGGATAAAGAAAGATACTCTATATGCAAATTCTCAAAAGTGGTGTTTAATTGCAATCTACATAGTCTAATAAAATAATTTGAATTAAGCCGGAACTATTTTTTATAGGAAAAAGAAAGAAAGTACATAACATATAAGATTACTATTAAAGGAAAGGTCTCTTTAAAATTGTTACATGCATTTGATTTACTTTTTCTGGTATGTTTCACATATACTGGGTACTTGCTCTTTGTAAATACTGAAACATCTAGCTCCTTAGGCTGTATTTCTTCAATAAGAATTACCTGACCTTTGGTGATTTATTAATAGTCCCAATATCTCTGGTATCATGCTGTTTTCACACATAAAAGGCACTTCTCTGACCCGCATTCTTATTTTAAGGTCCTATGCAGCAAAAACAGAGGACTGTGACATCTGTATGTTATAGTTATATTAATTAGGATATAATTTGTATTAGTCTGCCTTGAATCCAAATGGAAGCATACATTTAGACCTGTCAGAATGACTAACAGAGCATAAAAACTCTGTAACACTGTGATGGCATAGGTAAACACAACATAAATATACAAAAATATGTGAGCAGTATGACTACCAGAGGGTCAAAGATTTATATAATTGCATTTAGGGGGCATGCAAAAACATGTGAATAGTGACCCATGAAACAATTTCTGAGATTTAAAAAAAAAAAAAAAAGGCAAAATAAGCACAAGGGACTGTAAAAAGGCAGGGCATCCTGCTGAGTGCACCAGAAAGATGACTGACAAGACTGACAACAAGATTAATAAGCATCAGGAGCAGGTGATGAGGGGAGAGTGAGTGAGGAGCACAAGAACACCAGGCATAAGTAAGGGAAACTGGGGAAGAAAGAGGTCACCTGCTTCAGTGTTCACTTCTTTGGTGTTATTTAGCACCATCTCTGCTGCAACATACACTCACAGCTAATTTAATATATAAGTGTGAAGAAGTAACAGGTTTTTATACACAGTGATAAATAGTGATAATGATTAAGAATTAACCATTACAGCAAAAATGTGTTGTTAATGAATGAATAGTTGTTTTGCTTTTAAAGTTTTTTAAAACTGGACTAAATGTAGTCCTCTAAGCACTCTTATCACAGCGATGTCTGTTTCTGAGCTGATATGTAAATACACACATACATGCACACACACACACACACACACACATACATACATTCAGTTGCAACACATATATCACTCTACACAGGGTATCTACTTGTAATGTAGTATTTACATTTACTGAAATGTATCAAAATTACTATTACAATAGTCTTTACAACACACATTAGAAAATGAAGCTAATATTAAACAGATTATGTTATAAAATAGTTACCTTTACAGCTACTCAAACTGAAAAAAATTTCCAGGCAGACCAAGATAAGTTCAGATAAAAAGCCTGACAAGTCCTTTTCCTGAGCTTTTGAGTCCTGTTACTAGCAATGGTAATAAAATATTTCTTGGGTTACTGGCCTCAGTGTGCAAATGAAAGTGCATCTGCCTTAGTTCTCTTTTCTGTGTTATCCTACACAAAAATTTGGCTAGTAGAAAGTTGGAAGAGAAATTCAGACTTATACATCCTGAAATATACTGAGACTTTGCTGTTCAAATAACAACAGTCAGACCTGTAGAATATATTTAATTTAATTCACATAGGTTCAGAGGGAGGGAAGCAAAGTTGAATATTCAGGAATTATACAATTTTATGAAGAAGACACATGTATCTGTGCTACAGCGATTGAAAAAAAAGTGAAAATTTGTTATGTAAGGGACAGTGCACTCATACACCATTTTTCAGTTTAAGTATCTAGTTTCAGATTTAGTTTGTTAAATAAGCTCAGTAAATATATACTGCAATGACATAATTATTTTCAAATATTATGTTTGTTTTACATGTAGTTGTCATATAATCTTCAATAAAACTTGCAGAGAGAGTAGAGAAAAGATGACAAAAAGGCCTCTTGCAAATGTACGCAAGCAAAACAATCCATGAGTGGTTATACCATTTGTATTAAGACAATGTTATGTATGGCTTCTCTCGAGAGCTGATGATGCATCAGATAACATGAGCTATAAAGAATGAATAAATTATCAATCTCTTATATTTAAAATTCAAATACTAGTTGCGACAACAGATTTCTGCCCAGTTTAAAAGAAGTAATACAGACTGGGCCAAAAAAATTGGCCTATAGAGAGGTTGCCCAGAAAGAAAGAAGAAACAACTGTCAAAGATAATGGGTCTTGCAAAGCCATTAATCAAGCTTACATAGAAAAAATACAAAGTCTATAAAGACAAGAAGGAAAACAGCATTAAATAATTTCAGAAAATAATTACAATTTATGCCCTAGTATACTAAAATCTCCCTCCTTAGTGATAAATGTGGAAGTTAGAAGAAATGGAAATATGCTTTTGACAGCTGGAGTTTCCAGCTATGAAAAATGGATTTCCAAATCTATTAGCTCCAATGTACCTCAGTCAAATTTAGGCTATGATATTAAAGCAGTTAGTAAGAATTCCTGCTAAGTATGGACTAAAACTGTATTTTCCAAGTTTATAGCCACTGAAGTTTCAGCAAAGGCAGATAAGGACTAATTGCAAAAGCCTTGCAAATAATAAATTTAAAAAACAATAAGTAATAATCTAAACAAAACCAAAAACCTCAAAATTTTGCTTTGGTTTCTTTAATGCTGAGTTAGGAAAGGAGGACAGGGTTAACCAATATAGAGTAACTCCATTAATATAGTAAATTAAATTAAAGACTGTCTATAAACAATACTTAGCAATTAATTCCTCTGAATATGTTTTTGTGTTTTGAAAAGGAGCTCATGGGGTTGGACAGCAATTTATATCTCTGGAGGAGGCAGATGGCAGAAGAATAACCAGGACAGTTTATAAGACAAAATTTCTAAATATCATAACAAATATTTCGCTTCAGAGATCTACCCAAGAAAAAGCCTTTCTGTAACAGTGCTGAAACTCTTTTCTAACTGAAAGTGAATCTGTGTAAAGAAATTTTTCTTTCAATTGTTAAATAACATGAAGGTTAAATATTTTAAAAATGCATAATTTTTTTTTCTGTTCCAGTCAGTCTACTACAGAGTTTTGTCTTCAGCTTATGAAACTAGATGTTAGAGAACAGAAATTTAAAACAAATATGATTTTTGAATTATTTTACATGCCTTTTTGTCCCTTTCTTCACTCATATATAGGAATATATTGGAGTCTGTTTCCAACAAAAATAAAAATATCTCAACCTCTAAATCACATTGCCTCAAATGCATTTTACTGTATTTTGCCTGAATCAACAAAATAACTCTAGTCTCCTCATGCAATTATATTCTTTAAAGGATTTCCTCTTTTCTTTCTTTTCAGAAAGAAATCTTCTATTTCTTGTTGTGATTAAATATACTAGAGCTTTTATTTATGTTTATTCCAACATATTGCCTTGCTAAGCTTTAAGGATCAAAGTCTGTTCAAAAACCTGTAAAGCTGAGAAAGAATATGGATTTTCCTCCCCATTGAGCTTCTCTGTTCTTCCGTACTGAAAGCCAGAATAGTTTGCCTGCAGCATTCTTAAAGCAACTTCCTTATGGTCAGTTTTCTGGTTCTTTTAATTCATCATGTTCTGTGCTCTGAAATGTATCCTAATAGATCCTGCTCTATCCTGCTAGCAATCAGGAAAAAAAAGAAAAAAACACTTCTACTAATTTTCCTTTCATAACAGCATATTGCCAGTCATACCCTATTTTTTTTCAAGGAGGCTGGAAGAGGAAAGATCATCAGTGCAGAGGAAGGAATGGTTAGAGGTCTTTCTTCTCTCTTCATTTGCTGAAGGTTTTCCTTTTCTCACTAGTCCTATTTTCCTGATATGTTCTCTCTTACAAAAAGAGTGATCACCCAATCTCCTCACACCTCTTCACCGATGTAATTATGAAAATTGTATTTAGGTTCTAATAAAGTGCCCAAGACTGTAAACATTGGTAGAGGAAAGAACAAGATGTTTTAATAGTTTAATTAATACTATTTAGTGCCTCAATTTCCCTAACTTCTGCAGAATTAAGAATAAGGACTAACTTGGATGCTTTGAATTGCTCTCTGGAAGGCTGTATGTCTCTCTCTCTTCCATCAGGGACCAAAATTCTAACCAATACATCATAAGCTACATCCCTAAATTAAGGCAATAGGAGTACTCTTGGCCTACTCCCCTGGCACTTTTCTTGACTATACTGGTTTTGTGTGGGATAGACTTAATTTTCTTCATAATAGCTTTTACGGTGTTATGTTTTGGATCTATCACCAAAACAGTGCTAATAACACACCCATGTTTTAATTATTGTCTGAGCCATACTTATATAATGTCAAGGCCTTTTCTGCTTCTCAGACTGCCTATCAAGGAGTAGACTGCGGGTCTGTGAGGCTCAGCTGCCTACCAGGGTTAAACCACGACAGTGATCAGCCACCTGCAAGCTTGAATCGAAAAGAACTGATTCAGAAGTAAGGCAGTCAAAGAAAAATAAGAGGTAAAGGAAAACAAATAAAACATAATATTGAGAACAGGAGAGGCTGCAAAAGAGAGACACTGGCTACACGTGTCCTACTGAGCTAAACAGGACCAAGACACCAGCTGAAGTGTGTGCTCATCCCTTGTGTTTTTTTGCTAGCATACTTCCTGACAAGGTTTTGGTCTATGTCAACTAGTGTTCTTTCATAAGAACAGAATAGAGATGAGATAAATAATTTATTTGAGGAAAAGAGTTCAGCCATGCGGCAGTGCACAGTACCATGCAGACAATAGAATGGTAAGCACACTAATGATACTATCGTATATTTATTTAGATTATTAAAATTATATATAGGCTATCAATAAACATTTATCATTATGCATAAGGGAAGTCCAATTTGCCCACAAGATGTTTTTGAGTGTAACACCTTCTACTCGCTTGTTTTGAAATACTCTCTTTCATCTGTATTTGCCCTTATGAATAAAACACTGGCACAATCAACCTTCCTAATTCACCTTTGGACAAATTTCTGACCTTAAAGTGAGGAAGGTCAAAGGCTTTAATTGTTCATATCTACCTCTAACATATAGAATGTAGCAGCACAGTTGTAAAGAAGCTAAAGGCATGAAACACTGAAATGCTTCTAGTACCATGGAAAACTAAAAAAAAAAAAATAAAACAGCCTCAGAAAAGTCAAAGTCTGAATTTATCCTTAAAAAGTAATGAAAAGGAAAAGTTTAGATATGTTAGGAATTTAAAAAAAAATAATTGAGAGAGAGAGCCATTACTTGAGAGATTGACTTCACCTAAATGAAACTGGAACGTGCCTAATGTAACTTAATTTTAGTAAGAAGAAAGGGTCATAGAATTACTTTTTGGCCAACCCAATGTTTAAACTTGCTTGCAGAGATTTTTGTAGGTCGGCAAGCCTAATATTGATAAAATAAATCAGAATGTTTCAAGGTTTTTACCAATTTCACAGGTAAAAAACCTTATTTCTTTCATAAAAAATGAATTTGCACTATTTCTGAATGCTGCCAGCGTTTATTCCACCTTATTAATGAACAGTAGAGGTGTCATTTTCAACCACTTATGTAACTGAATGTATGGATATGTCACTAACCTCATGGTAATGAATTAAAATTCAGCAGATAAAAAAGGAATGCTAGTGAATAATAATGAATAAGGATACAATTACAGCATTTATATGTCTTTATCTAAAATTAATTACCTGCAGCAATATATTGACATACTGGTTTTCCATTACGTTTTTCATGGCATACAACTTTTCTGTGTACTAATTTTTGCATTATACTATTTTATGCATCTTTCAGCATCTATAGATAACACTCAGTACAAAATTATTATATTTTTGTATATATTTGTATTTTCACACAACAAAACTTGTTACATGGGGAAGAAACTATGGAGATTATCCAACAGAAAACAAAAATATTTTAACATTACAATATATGGCCATATTGATATATACACCTCTGCTCAGTATTGTCAAGTCTTCTAGTCTAATTCAAAAAATGTCTTCCTAAAACACAGAAAATGTTTTACTGGCTTTTTAATTTTAATTCACTCTAGCACACGGATGTTTATTCAGTTCAATACAGATCTGTAAAATGTATAATACAGTATAGAGGAATGATATTTGGGTGCATGTATTGAAGCCTTAAGATATCATCCATTAGCAAGCTGGTACCTGTGGATAGATGCATGAAATTGCAAGCAATTTCTACTTTATCACTGTTTATTATAAACATCATGCATTTAGGCTCACACTCTTACACAGTAACTGAATGTCTTCAGCTACACAGAAACCAAACACCATCACAATAAGTGGTTTTATTAATTACACATTCAAAAGAGCTCTTATTTCTGATGTGTAATTTAAGGGAACATTGAAAATTTGAAGATTGTTTGCCTGTATACCTGCTAAAAAATTAAATGAAGTTCAATCCTTCCAAAAAATTCACTGTATATTGGACTCAGATACCAAATTGCTTTTGCATAGCCTTCTTTCTTTGTTGCTTATGATTTGACCTCTTCCTCCACTGTATGCCCTGCTGCTAGTTCTCCTGAAAAAGATGGAAAACTAGAAACTTGATTCAGGTAAAGGGTGAAGGAATGCAAGCATCATACTGTTAAAATTCAACTGAAATTTAGAAAAAGCTAAAGAAAGAGTTAAAGAAAAGGTAGGTAATGAATGAAGAGTTATACAATTAAGAGGAATATAATAGCTGTGTTAGTATTTGACAAAACTTTTGTTGTTGTTATTTCTGTTTTGTGGCCTGAACTTCAACACAAGTTTTCATGTCTGCTTTCTGGTCATAACTGTATATATTTTTAAGAAAAAAATAAAATTTACTCATTTTTCCTTGGAATATTTGCAGTGGAGACTTACATTTACTGTCTACTGACTGTTTATTAATATTATTTGACCCAGAGGTTTAAATCCCCTGTGGGATTTATTATGAGGTAGGTCAGATATGAACTGCCAACATTCAGTGTATTTAACATTTTTAGTGTGCTGTTCAGTTATTTCTATGGTGAAAATGAGGTGCGGAAAAAATCCTAAATATGTAATGCAAACATAAATTCAGTTTTGTGTTCCAACTGGAAAAATTTACATCAGAATGTGATACAATTTCTCATCTTTAAGTTTGAATTACATAAACCTAGCCACCTAAAAAGATGCAAATATGGTTAGAACAATTGTCTCAATATTCCGTTTCTTAAGAAATAAACCAGAAAAAGTAAGGTACAGGATGGCATGAGAAGACTGATAGACTGGTAATCTGGTTTGGGTACTTTCAAAAACAGAGCTTTTAAGCAGTTACTAAATTTGTTAAAATATAGTTGAAAAAATATATTAAAAAGTATTATTTGAAAAAGGGACTTCTACTTTATTTGTTTCAACATATACAGGCATATTGAGGGAATGAGACTCAAGAGGAGGGCCAACAAGTCAGATATCATGGTGGGGATATGTTGTAGACCACCTAACCAGGATGAAGAAATAGACAAAATTAGAGAATGAGAATCAAAGGGAAGGCTAAGAAGTCAGATATCATGGTGGGAGTTTGTT
>NW_010203651.1:0-16464 GCF_000695765.1 Mesitornis unicolor
CCTTGAAATCTTTCTTCAATCCCTTCAGACCGTGGGACGCAGCTTCCTCCCCATTTGTCTGGAAGACTAGCAGCGGGTAGTAGTCTGTCGGGTGCACCAGGTTGTGGAGTGCCCTGGTGATATCTCTGATCCGGGCTCTGGGCAGACTACAGAGTTCCCTATGTTGAGGGTCAGATCTGCACATTGGGCCCTCTGTCCCTCTCAGAAGGGAATTGCCCACTACAATTACCCTTCTTTCTTATCAGAGGCAGTTCTGAGGCATGGAGTCGGTTGCCTCTTCCTGCAAGATTGTGCAGGCGGGCCTTGGACCACATCCTCACTTACCTCTTCTTCAAGATCCAGGGCCTCAAACCTATTATGGAGGGGCACCTGGGGAAGCAAAACAGGTAGGGAGGGGGGTTGCCCGTGACGCCGAGCTGGAACTCACTTCCAACTCTCATCGTCTTTTTGGTCCCCTACCCCTGCCCTGTCGCTGTCGGGCAGGGGCTGTCTCGGGTCTTGCCCCTTCACCCGACAGGGCAGGGGGTCCATCCCCTTTTGGAGGGTATCCCCCTGGAGCCTTTCCGACTGGCCCAACAGGGAGTTACTCCGCCAGTCGATCTCCTTCTCACACTCTCTTATGGACCTAAGTCTTATGGACCCCCTTCACCCTAGCACCCCAATCATGGGACTCATTCTGCCAAGTCACACTATTCCCAACAATATTGTAGCTCTGAGAGCTGACCAAAGCTTCCAATACATCCTGTTTGTTTTTTATACTGCATACGTTGGTGTACAAGCATTTGAGAAATACTCTTGAGCCCCCTGTGCTCCCAGGAGCAGCGTAAATGTTATCACTAGGATTGCCACCCTCTGCCAATGCCATGCCAACCCTTGGATTACCTACTGCAATCTTATTGTAATCCCCTTCCTCCACTGATTCGAGTTTAAAGCTTGCTTTATTTAGTCATATTTTAGTCACCTTCCTTCTCCCAAAATCTATCATCAGGTTATAAAACACCTTAGCATTAACCCACTATGGTTAGAAATCAAATGTAGAGAAACAATAATCACTTAGCTAGTAACAGATATATCAGCTTCATAATTTTTGTTATTATTTTCATTTGATCTTTTTACTCTTGTCATGAAAAAGAAAAAAAAAAAGAAAAAATAAAGAGAAGGGCAAATTCCTAAGACAGGTCATCAATATACGTGCATCATTACATTTCTATGGTAAAAATAAGTTAAACAACTGTTCAGCTCTACACAGAGGTATTTGCATGCAACCAGCTTGCAAGCAGATAATCACATGTGTAAACTGAAAAGTTCAAGCCTTACTAATTTGTAGTGATTTCTGAGGCTTCAAGTCAGTGTCTCACTGTTCTGATTTTACAACCTCTAACAGATTCATACAAACATAAAATAAGAGGCTAAAGCACTAAAATTGTGCTTAACACCCAAGGAGTTAATTGAAAATGAAGCACATAGCATTACAGCTTTAGCATAAACTCTGCATAGAAGAAGTAGTGGAAAAATGAGGTCAGATGGATAATCACTATAGTTAGTGTTTTGTTCTCATGATCCTGGTCATATAGTCCATTTCTTTGTCTTAAGATGATAACTACTGATTTTGTACAATGTGAATACTCATTACATCTTTTTTTGTATGAAATGGCAGCTTGAGATACACTGTTTATGGGAATAGTTCTGCTTGTAAATTTATTCATCTACAAAATTAATAGAAAAAGAATGAGAAGAGAGCAGTAATAAATGAACTCAGTTAATAAACTCAATAAAAAACTCAAAAAATTTTCTGTAGGCTCATACGCAAAGCTTCACTGAGTTGAAATAACTTGGAGGAAAAGATTACTTACCCCTTTCCTCAGTACTTCTAGCATTCCACAAAGATCTCTAAACTATCAACATTTTGGTTTACAGCTTTTATGTCATATCTTCATTGTCATGAATGAAACCTACTAGCTGCTGCTCATCTTTTTCTTGCACATATTGTTCTGAAATTAAAAAGATGAATAACAAGAACTCACACTGCCATAGAAAGAATCTTTAATCAATTAAAAACATTGACTAACATAATCTTAAATATGTAAAACTTTAACATAATAATCAATTCAATTATCTATGACAAAATATACTCTTCCATAGGTCAGAAAAAACATCAGTTATCAAAGTCCTTTGCATGTTCAAAATCCAGATAACTTGGATAATAATAATAATAATAATAATAATAATAATAATAATAATAATCCTACATAATTCAGATAAAATACCCTCAATAAAGTTGATGAAACAGCCATAACAGATTCAAGAAGCTTCCACACTCCCTGTTTTCTGCTAGAAAGAAACATTTCTATTAAGAAACACTCATATGAAAAATGAGACATGACCATAGCAAAACTAGGAAGACTGGGAAAGAAATGGGGAGAATGATGCTTTGAAAATAGGGTAAGTTTAGATTTATTTCTAAATATGTTTTCATGAAGGGTTAAAAATATTAATATTGAGCTAGTGCACTTCATTATTTCTGGTAAATATCTGTAGAATAGTCAACATCCACCACCACAAGTATTAAAACTTTCACTACTGAATTATACAGATGTTAACAGAAAATTCACAATGTAAAAGGAAAAGCTATAATTCTAACATTGAATAAATACATAAAATACATTCATTGAACTCATTTGAACTCTAAATTGATTTTTACTTAACATCACTCAAGGCTAAGTGAATTTTAGTTAAAAAGTTACTGTGGCATCATCTGTCCCTCTAACAAGGATGTCAAAAATAGCCTCTGGTCTACTTCCAACTGAGCTCTTCTTATCTTTTGCAGAAACCAATCATCTGCTGTAACATCAATGAAGATGGATTTTTTCCTGAGTACTTTTCAAATGCATTGACATTAATTTTTAGGTACTGATATGCACATGTCTTAAATTTACTTATTATTTTACATCTGTAAGTAAACTATAGACAATAAAAATAATGATTTTGTTATGGTTCACTGAATTAGTTTAAGAAGATTTGTAAAATAAAGTAATTTTAAGTGTTCCTTTCCTTTGGTATCTGAATCTCTTAATACAGTCACTAATTTCTCTAGTGTAGAGTACAAGGAAGGAAAAGTATTATACTGCAGGTACTAGATCAAGTTTAGACCAGCCATGAGAAAATGCGACCTCATTGGGAATTGTGTGCACTGTCATTGCAGCTAAAATTAATCTTTATTTATGATATTTCCTCTAATGTTTGTAAACACAACAAGAAAGATCTGCCTACTGTCAGGACCAGAGGCAACAGGCACAAACTGAAACGCAGGAAGTTCTGGCTGAACATAAGGAAAAGCTTTACTGTGAGGGTGACTGAGTACTGGCACAAGTTGCCCAGAGAGGTTACAGAATCACAGAATTACTGAGGCTGGAAAAGACATCTGAGATCATCAAGTCGGCTAGACCATGGCACTATGTCATGGAGATATTCAAAGCCATCTGGACATGGTCCTTGGCAACTGGCTCTATGTGGCCTTACTTGAGCAGGAGGAGTTGAACAAGACTACCTACAAAGTTAGGAGATTCGAATAAAGTAAGGTAAAATGAAAATGGAAGGATACTAGAGCATAACTGTCAGCTACATTGTTGGAATGGAAGATCAGCAATGTAAGAATTAATTTCACTTTTTTTCCCAGCTTCATGAGTATTTTTTTAAATGAAATCTGTTCTTCTGTTATTCAGAATTCTCATCTATAAATTAGGAAGACTATTTGATCAATTAATACACCAGGAGGTATTTTACAGAAGTGGCTAGAGAACTACTAAAATTATTAATAAAAAATTAATGTGATGTAATAGTCATAAAACTGAAATAGAAGTAAAAACAAGAGAGCAACAGTTGAAGCAAAAGTTTGTTTTGAAGATTTGGTTGCAGAGCTAAAGATTTGGGGTTTTTCTGTACTACTAATCTGAAATATAACATAAAGATTACAAACATTCCTTTTCTGCCATTATGCACACATAATAAATTAAAATAGAATCAGTAAGAGATATTAAGTCTTACTTCAGGATGAAGCAAATGTGCATACAGCCATAGCATTAGTGTCACATGTGTTACTCTTAGGAAGCTAGGAGTAACCCCTTTACCTTCAAGAAAGACCTGACTACCAGTTGTCTGTCAAGTTAAATAAACAATTGATGAGTAATATCTGGGCAATACTATGCTTAATTAAACAAGCAATTATTCTGTTGATCAACAGATCTCTAAATTACATGTCTGGTCCATCTTTAATATCCTCCTTTATACAATTCAGACAAATCCAAAGATTCTATCTATTTATTTATAATCCTTTACTGTTGTCACAGATCGAGGTTCTTTACCCAGTCTGCAAGCCAGTAACACACAAAGTGGAGATATTCCTAAGTTTATTACATTGATGCATGTGAATGAGTGTCTGCCCCAAGAGAGCAAACCCTTGACTCAAGAAGTTTCTGTTTTTATACATTTCTTAATACATATTTATTGTTATTATCTTTGTTGGTTAGTTGTTATTTCCTGGCTTCCTACTTAAATTAGTGTACAGACTCCATCTTCTTCTATTGTTTCCTTTTGAGTAGGTGGTATTGTTTGGGCAGGTGGGCAATGAGTTGCTGGCTGCAAGCTCCTTTTGCTGGAATTATCTTTTAGTCCCTTCTCTTCTAATCCTGGCAGTTCCAAGTGGTTCTTCATGGTGCACTAATCATACTGACTAGTAATTTCTGTGTTGGGTTTTTTTACAAGAATCTGCTGCCTATTAACAAAGCCACATTTTCTTAATTCTAATCTTAGATAAATCAGAAGTAAATAATTAAATAGGATTAGAGCTTTACAGAGGACCTTTAGCAGAAACCGATTTGTCAATTATCAATTTCATTTTACATTTTATTATTTTAATCACCAATTTCACAACATTGCTACATAATGGAGATACACAATTACTTTTAACTGTTTGTTGATCTTCCAACTTAATTTTTAATTTTGTTATGAGTTTAGGCCTAATTGCAGATATTTAATCAGAAAACTAAAGCAAAACAGACTACATCCCCTCCTTATTAAGTATCTTATTTTATATTCAGAGGAAAAGAAGCAATGTTTATATGACTTCTCCAATGTAAATTTTCTGCAGGCTTGTTATGGTTTAAGGGTTACCAGCCTGAAAGGGAAGGACAGGTGGTGTCTGTAGGACCCTGGGGGGCTCAGAGATCAGTACTGTTCCCTCCGCTTTCCAGCCACAGTCTATAAAAAACTGAGGAGGCACGAGGTTTTCGTCGGCTTTTCCTGGCTTTCTGGGCTGCTTCTTGTTGCATCTCGGGACGGCTGGGCCTACCTCCACGTGCTCGGCAGCATCCACCCCCACCATCCGCTCCCGGCACCACTGCGGTCCCTGGTGATGAGTCACAGCAGTTGCAGCGGCCTCGAGGCATTGCTCTGACACTTCCACTCGGGACGACTGGGATCGGGTTTTGTATATAGTTAAATATTGTTTGTCCCTTATTATTTCCCTTTTCCTTTCTGCTGTTGTTTTTTTTTTTATTAAGCTTGCTACAGTCTTAACTTCTAGCCTTTTGCAAAGCATTTTTTTTTCTCTATTCCTTTTTTTTTAATCCTCCCCCTGGGAGGGTATTGGACAATAGAGAGAGAATCCTGCTCTCTGAGCCTTGAACGGAGACAAAGCGTTTCGAACATCAGAAATTCAATAGTTAAAACAGACATCTGAGATCAAGGTTTGTACTTAAAGTGATCCATGGCAACGGCCCATTAGTCATAGAAAACATGAGGGTGACAGAGCACTGGAACAGGCTGCCCAGAGAGGTTGTGGAGTCTCCTTCTCTGCAGACATTCAAAACCCACCTGGACGCCTTCCTGTGCAACCTCATCTAGGTGTTCCTGCTCCGGCAGGGGGATTGGACTAGATGATCTTTTGAGGTCCCTTCCAATCCCTAACGTTCTGTGATTCTGTGATTCTGTGATTCTGTAATTCACAATAGCTTAACCTGTTTCTCACTGAGGAAACCCTGAGCTAGCAATTGAGGAAAATAGGAATGCATAACCAAGAAAACAGAACAAAAACGATCAATGAATGAAAGATTGTCATTCTGAAGGAGCAATAGCATTACAGAAAAATAGTTTCTCAGTTTAAGATGAGAAGCCCTGGGGGCAGGCAAAAGCATGTAGGTGGAGGTTAGTGCTTGGATGCAAAGGGAATTTGTGATGCAGCACCTGCAGATGTTTACTTAAGCCATTGGTAGAAGAATGGAAGAAGAATGGTCCTGGCAAGTTGCTTAACTTCCTTGCTTTTAAAATGTCGATGATTACTTTGTATTTTGTTACTATCAAAATAGTAAGCATTCATCTAAGAATAACATATTTGTACTTATCTCTGGAACAGTCCATTCCTCCCCAACAGCCTACCTTTGAATCTGAGAGAGACTTGGCAAAAAAAGGTAGCTATAGTAAGGTGAATTTTCCTCCAGAAAGTGTAATGAAAAACTGATAATTTCTCTAAATATTTTACAAACACGCACTTCTCTTTTTTTAATTTTATGTGTTACTCAAAAAATATAGAAGGCAAATCCTGTCCTAAACTTCAAACAACTAGGGAAGTATTCCTGACAAAAAAAACCCAACATAATAAATAAGCTGAGTAGCAGCAATTTGCCTCTAAGTATGGTTTAATCACTACTTTATTCAAAAATGTACTCTTAGTTGTATACCTAATGTAATACAGCAAGGCCAGACTGCTAGGCACAAAGTTGTAACATGGTAATGAAAATCTGAACAATTTGTCCTTGCTTTCTATTGCTCTGCACATTTTCTAGCTACTTACCTCAGTCTGTTCTAGCCAGTTAAGCCCCATACTTTGAGGCAACACATCTCTTCTAGTGTCCAGTAATCTGTTTTACAACATGAAAAGGCATTATTGAATAATGGGTTACTCTAGCTTCATAAGTATTAATGAACCATGCTTCCTTTATGTTCAAACACACAGATTTCCTATTTAGACATCAGTAAGAAAATGGCTTTATATCATTGAAATTGCAAACATGTACAGGAATATAAATTAAAATTCATGAACTAGAGATAAGGGAGTCATAATGATGAATTGGAATACCTCCATGCATGTAAACTCACAAACCTCACAAACCTCACAAACTACAGATACACAAAATACCTACAGAGCATTCCTATAATATTTTTAATCACTCCAGAGACTGAATGACACAACGTTTTACTGCCTGTGTTTGTGGAAACTATATAACATAGTAGAAAAAGTAGACATGAAATGTATAAACTTTTAAGTGATACATTTTATATTGTAAGAGGGAATATATACTTTTTTGAGGGCTGTAATTTATGTATCTCTCTAGTAATTGCTTTTCTCAGTAACTACATTTGTGAACGTCCCTCTCTGTCACTATTACTACAGTAAAAAATAGAATCACAGTAAGCAAAAAACTTCTGTGATGTAACAATGAAAAAGGCGTCATAAAACATAGATTTTAAAAATTGCATCTAGTAAGATTATGGCGCAATATTTTGTGAAAAGGTTGAACGGTACTTTTTCATTAGTATATTGTGGAGAATATTTGTATTTTGGTGAATAGTAAACTATTAGTAATAATAAACTATCACAAAAACAATGAAAGATGAAAATTTCTGTAATGCTGGAAGTTGGATTTTTCATCTATCAGTTTGACAGAAAGTACTTATGCATACACAAGTAATTATGAAAATTCTTTAAAAAATCTTGAGCAAACATCTGTTACGTACATCATTTTCTGACACTGACATTAGGAGCTACTTAGTACTCACAAGTGGAAAATCTGTAACAGCTGGAATGATTAAATGATTACAAGAGAAAATGCATCATTAACACCACATACAGTACTTCCTCTGACCTCTTTTCTTTTACAGCCTTTTTATACATCAACATTTTTTTTTAAATTTGAAAAAGTCTGCGTTGATCTATTTTCACAGAACACTTCAAATAGAAATAATTATGATCACTACGCTTCCCTAAATTTTGCAGTAACCTCCCTCATGAATTAGAACTATCTTGGTTATATGACATCAAACAATCATGTGCTGATGTTCTTAAAAGTGAGCTAGTCAGTGTTATGGTGTGTTTATCTTATGTCTGTCCAAATAATCTGTCCTTTTGTCAGCTCTTCAAATAACTATTTACTCATTCTGTTGTTGATGTTGGAGTTATCTAAACATTTTTCTAAACTGGATAAAAGGATCCCAGTGGTTTTTTTTAATCTTACACATTTTTTATTGTTGAGCATTTGTCACACAGTTTCTTCTGAGTGCTTGGTCATTAAAAACAGAAAATAATATTACCTGTCAAAATTTATGTTTGTTAAATATGTGTGGTTTTTTTTCACTTATGAAAATCTGTCGAGGAAAAATACACAGGTCCTCCTTTTTTCAAGGGAACCTGAAAATATCAGGTTATATTATTAACAAAGAATTCTTAAGAAAAAAATATATTTTTATTCCATTCCCTCCCCTCCATATTTAGAAAGCTGCCTGCAATAGCCACCTCTTTAAGAACATAGAATCATAGAATATCAGGTTGGAAGGGACCACAAGGATCATTTAGTCCAACCTTTCAAGGTAAAAGTATAGTTTAAATGAGTTGTGTCAGCACCCTGTCAAGCTGACTCTTAGAACTGACCAATGTAGGGGTATTTACCCATTCCTGTGGAAGATTGTTCCAATGTCTGACTGATCTCATGGTAATAAAAATTCTTCTGGAGTTCAATCGGAATCTCTCCAGAAGCAACTTCTGTCCATTACCTCTCATCTTCTCCATGAAAACAATCCCATGAAATGCTTGGGGAGGAGTGCCTGGATAGCTGCGCACAGGAGAAGGACCTGAGGGTTTTGATTGACAGTCAGCTGAATATCAGCCAGCAGTGTGCTCAGGTGCCAGGAAGACCTACAGCATTCTGGCCAGCAGGACCAGGGAAGTGATCTTTACCCTGTAATTGGCACTGGTGAGGCCACATCTCAAATACTGTGTTCAGTTTTGGACCCTTACTACAAGAAGAACATCAAAATGTTGGAGAGTGTCCAGAAAAGGGCAACAAAGCTGATGAAGGGTTTAGAGCACTAATATTATAAGGAGCAGCTGAGGGAGCTGGGGTTGTTTAGTCTGGAGAAAAGGAGACTGAGGGGAGATGTTATTGCTCTCTAAAACTACCTGAAAGGAAGTTGTAGCAAGGTGGGGGTTAGTCTCTTCTTCCTTGTAGCTAGTGATATGACAAGGGGAAATGGCCTCAAGTTGCACCAAGGGAAGTTTAGGTTGAATATTAGGAGGAATGTCTTTACTTAGAGGGTTGTCAAGCACTGTAACAGGCTGCCAAGGGAGGTGGTCGACTCACCATCCCTGAAGGTGTTTAAAAGACGAGTAGGTGTTGTGCTTAGGAATATAGTGTAGTGGCAGACTTAGTAGGGCTGGTTTGGTGCTTGGACTTGATGATCTTAAAGGTCTTTTCCAATGAAAACCATTTTATGATTCTATGATTATTGAACAGTTGCAGGCATTGTATGCTGAGATCTGTGCTGAGTAGTATCCGCTCTCCTATAATATCATCTATATGCTCAGATTATTTTTCTGGCAGATTCTTCTGTTCTTAAAGTCTTAAATACCATGACACTGATGGAAAAAATGATGCCATGGATTAGAACTAGTATAAAGTCAATCTCCAGAAAGACAGTCATTCTCTTACAGGTGCACTTATGCATTTCCTTAGACAATGGCCCTGGCAGCTGAGCTTCAGTTCAATTTATGCATGACTTCATTCATTCATACATTTCAGTTTACCCTCAAAGCTGTGGCAGTTAGCTGAATGCCTCCTTACTATTATTGTACTGATATTTGCTTATATGGAAGTGCCAGAGTGGCAATTTGAGTGTAAAGTGACTTCTCAGGAATAGGGTACACAGATTCTGAAGAACAGGACATTACACAGAAAATTGGTTATAGATATTTAGAGGAACACGGTACAGTCAGCTGCTGGTTGAGAATAGAGGAAGCCAGGGAGGAATTAACAGACCTTTCATTTGCAACTGGTGCTTTTATCTCCAACGCCTTATAAACCCTCTTTCTTCAATAGGGAGCCAAAAATTAAGAAGAGGTCTCCACTGAGGTATACTACTGTCAGTGAAATTCCTGTTAAACACATTTCAGTTACATGAAACTCTACCAGAAAGCCCAGTTAATCAAGATGTTCTGGCTGAACTTTACACAAAACTCTACCAGAAAGCCCAGTAATCAAGACGTTCTGGCTGAACTTTACAGACAAATCCTTTTTCATAACATATTTGTGATTCTTGATAGTCCCATATCTAACTTTGAAAACAGACTGCTTGCTCATCGATAAAATAGAATTTAAAGTCCTTTTTCATGTAGTCTTTGGATGAAACTTTCTAACTATTATTGTCTAAGTAGAGGGAATATTTTTGCAAGGACAAGAAAAATATGTAAATTAAAGCGTCTTGGATGATCCTTTGTATATAACTGGGACTGCATAATTTTTGTGCATCTTTCATTCTATTTCAAGTTAAATATTATAGTATTTCTTTGTAAAAATGCTGAGTTTAATTTTGAATCTATTATTTTCTATTTGATCAGCATTGTGTTTCTTTCTGGGATTTAACATAAAAGCACCTGAAAGAAATAACAAAGCCTTTTTCTTGAATCTCTGGAACTATAGCAATACAGAGGAAAATGGGAAAGTGATAAAATTAATGTTCTTTTACTTTACACAAAGACAAGGAGTTTTGAAAAACCAAAACAGTAAACCTGATTATTGATAACTAGAAAAGCTTGCTGATAACATAAAGATTAGCATTAAAGACTGCGGCAAGCCATAAAGCAAAAATCAGTTTTTACATCCCTCCAAATACTCATCAAGAGTTTTAATATGCAACTGTAGGGAGTGAAGTAAAAGATTTTAACAAAAAAAATCAAGACATTATAAACTTAAAAGTTGCAAGGCTGCAAGGGCAAATTTTGAATGGCCAGTGCTATCTCCTACAAGGGAAAATTGAAACACTAGCAAACACTGGCAAATAGTGTCATTTGGATCTCTGCAGAGAGGTTGAATGAAAATGCTTTGTTTTGTTGCAAACATAATTTGCTGTCAAAATTGCTTCTAATGGAAAATTTTTGTACCAATTTACTTAAAACCAGTGCTTGGTCTCATTCTTGCAGGTGCACTGCATCTTTAAACACTGTAAAAGCAGATGTAAAGAAGGAAGAGTTTTCATGTTCAAAGGGGAACAGAGGGTAGTATCTGGAAAACAGCAACATTACATTTTAGCTTTGATTCCAGAAGAATTCAAATAGTTCAAGTCTCCAGACCATGATAATTTTCCTGATCTTAAATTTTATCAGATTAGAAATGCTGCTAATGTTGTCCTAAGCTTCACTGGAGAACAACTTATGTCATGCCCTCTGAAAGGTAACTTCCTGCTTTATTATTAAACATAATTTTACTTTGCATAGCAAATTAGGTCATGTTTGGGGGTTTGTTTTGTTTTGTTTTGTTTGTTTGTTTTTAAATATTGGAAAGACATTTAGTTAAGGGAACTGCAATAATACCAGACTTTATTACCTAACCTGCAGTGCTTATTAAAACTTCCATGTTTTTATTAATAGATTTTAAGTTTCAGTGTTTCGTTTTGAGTGTTTGTATGAAAATAATACAAATAATTATGTGTATTAGGGATAAAAAATAGCATGGAAGATGAAAGACACCAGCGTTTTCGGTTGAGAAGCTTTGTATTAAAAAAAATTTACAGTATGTTGTACATTATGTTTCTGGCATAATACTTTATCTTAAATTCCCAGGTTTCTTTCTGTCTTAAAGATAAGTGTAAATTGCTGTTTAACTGGTTACCTACTTCAAAAATTTTGAGACATTTAGAATTAGAAATGTTTATGGGGAAAATATTTTATATTTCTGATTATTAAGTGTTATAAAACTATTCTGATTCTTATTTCATATAATTGTTAATAGCATTTACTCACAGATGTGGCTAACAGCAACATGGTATGGATAATAATGACTGCAAGCTTGAGCCATGGAATTCTTCTAATCTTTTAGTTTTTAATATTTTTTATATTAATAAAGTTGGAATAGGCCAATCAAACTTTCTTCCCATTTTGCTCAGCATACTTTTTGAACAGAATAATTGAATGTCAAATGAACAGTATATTTTCTGCCTGAATTTTGGCTTAAAAGCACTTTGCACTGTTTTAGATCACATGTTTGCATGTGCAATATTTTTAGCAAATCCAGATCACTGAACAGTACAGATCTGAATGACAACATCAAGTCAGTTCATAACAGAACACGTCTTAAACACATAAACCTTAAGACTGAAGAGTAGTCTATCTGACTACTGTTTGATTCTAGACTTTTTAGTCCAACACTCTCCACAAGCTACAGAAGATAATAGACTATGATGCCCATCATAATTCTAACAAAACATATCTCTAGTTGGTGATTATTATAGAACTGATTAGTTTAGGAATTCCTATCCTAAATGTATTAATAGATTTTATCTTTTGTTTTGTTTTGTTCCCATATTACCATTTGGCTTTTCTGAATTTGAGCTCTATATGTTCCTTTCTATATTGTTATATTCTGAATACCTCTGTGTCTGCTTCAGTTTCAAAACATCTTTCTAGAAATGAGTAGCCAGAATTATATTAAATACTCCAAATCAGATTTCATTAGGTTTTTGTACAGTCACTGATACTGTCTATTTCAACTGGAATTACTCATACTGATACATTGCCTTTTTCACAGCTGAATCAAATTAATATTTTGTAATTTTCCAGTGATCAGTCCATCCATCTAGATGCTTTTCAAAGCCTACAGCAATTTTTTTTGTTTGTTTCAGACTTTTTTTAATACTGCTTCCCCTTTCTATTGCTTTTGTTATAGGTTACTTTTGTAATCTGTCTCCAGATTTTTTCTAGTTTCAGTAATACTCATTGCCATCTCCTTACTTAGCTTACAATTCACTGTTAATCATCCTTGTCTTCTGCTAAAACAATAACTTCTTTTGTTGCACTATATCAAGAACTAACCTGCTTTTGTTTTCTTAGAAAGTAAATTACCTTATTAAGTTCTAACATAAACTTTGCCTTTAGTGATTAATTTTATCCCATTTTCCATTCATTTGCATCACGTCTATATTTTACTTTCCTCTAAAATCTCCTAATTGAAGTAAAACAAATGTCTATTGTTGAACAGATATGTTCTGCCTAGTCTTTTTTAAATGCAGGTACTATATTTGTTATTAATCATTCCTATAGCCTGATGTTTGACTTGATAGATATATGAATATCCTCAAGAGACCTGCGATTTCATGTGCCAGTTCCTTCTGGCACAGAGATGATATAATCATTGCAATTTGAGTGCATTAAGGCAAAGGCAGGTACACCCTCAGGCGTGTTCAGAGAAGAGCCACAAGGATGGTGAGAGGTCTGGAGAACAAGCCTTACGAGGAGCGGCTGAGGGAACTGGGGTTGTTTAGCCTGGAGAAGAGAAGGCTGAGGGGAGACCTCATCACCACCTACAACTACCTAAAGGGAGGTTGTAGAGAGGTGAGTGCTGGTCTTTTCTCCCAGGTGATGGAGGACAGAACAAGGGGAAACGGCACCAAGCTGTGCCAAGGGAGGTTCAGGTTAGAGATAAGGAGGAAGTTCTTTACTGACAGGGTTGTCAGAGGCTGGAACAGGCTGCCCAGGGAGGTGGTAGAGTCACCATCTCTGGATGTATTTAAAGACCGGGTAGATGAGGTACTTAAGGATATGGTTTAGGGGGTAGACAGCAACGGTTGGACATGATGATCTCGGAGGTCTTTTCCAACCGAGCGATTCTGATTCTGTGATCTCTAGCCTTCACAAACTTCCTTTGTTAGGTTATGGGATAGACAGACTTACTGCCCTTAATCCTAGTTATGTAGCAGTGCATAAGCTGTGGGGCACATCTGTACAAGAGTTGGAATTGCATCAGAAGATGAAGGTCCCTGAATCTTTCATTCACTTCAAATGTGTTCATGCTTCTATTTCCATTCTCCACTTTGCCTTTGCTCACACAGAAATTTTCAGAGTCCTTAATAACAACTCACATAAAACATTCATTTTGTATTTCAACACAAAATTGGATTTTTCTTATTTCTGTTTCTACTACAATACCTTCTCCTGCTATTAGCTTGTCTGTTTGGTTGTTTTTTTCAATATTATTTTTGTAGTTAATGACTTATTGACAATTGTTAATATGTTTTGCAAATTTTAATTCATTAGTTCTTTGGCAATTACTCTTTCATCTATGTCTTTTACTTTAAAGTTCTGGGTGTTATTTATTTTCCTGTACTTATTTGTTGTTTTTGTCTCGTAAGTCCTTTTTATTTTCTTTATTCTTTGGGGCCTACATTCAGCTAATCTGGCAAAACTAGCACAGAAACATCATACAACTGTTCAGTTTTTGCTCTATAAAAGACTCTAGCCTGCATGAAAATTTTCCTATATAAAAAGCCCACAAAATAACAGGCAACTCTGAAACAATTTGCATAGTACTAACTCTTCAAAAATTTTGCTGCAAAGTTTCCTACATATGAAGAATGCTTTGGGCTAGACTTGTTTTCTAGATCTGGAAATGCAGAATTCTAACTGGTGAAATTCTTATGTGTCTCTCACAATCTTGAAAGGATTCTGCCTTACAGTTATGAAGAATCACATCTGTGAGAACAATGGCAAATATTTGAAATGGTTATTTGTGCTGGTTTTGGCTGGGATAGAGTTAATTTTCTTCACACTAGCTAGTATGGGGCTGTGTTTTGGATCTATGCTAAAACCAGTGTTCATAATAAAAGGATATTTTTGCTATTGCTGAGCAGAGCTTACAGAGTCAAATCCTTTTCTGCTTCTCACACCACTCCATCAGCAAGTAGGCTGGGGGTGCATAAGAAGCTGAGAGTGGACAGAGCTGGGACTGCTGACCCCAACTGACCAAAGGAATATTCCAGACCATGTGACACCATGCTCAGCATATAAAGCTAGAGGAATAAGAAGGAAACAGGGGTTGTTTGGAGTGAGGTTGTTTGTCTTCTCAAGAAACCATTACACATGATAGAGTCCTGCTTTCTTGGAGATAGCTGAACACCTGTCCACCAATGAGAAGTAGTGAATAAATTCTTTATTTTGCTTTGCTTTGTGTGTACAGCTTTTGGTTTACTTATTAAACTGTATATATCTCAACGCATGAGTTTTCTCACTTTTGTTTTTCTGGTTCTCTCCCCTCTCCCACAGGAAGGAAGTGAGGGAATGGTCATGTGGTGCTTAGTTGCTGGCTAGGGTTAAACCATGACACTACCAAATGACTATGAACCAGTAGCTGTGGTTCCTCAGGGAACTACTATCAGTATAGAATTCCCAGGTTTTGAAATATTCAACTAACAATACAAAATTCTATTTTGAGGAATGTGTAAGAGGTTCTGGCTATGCTGCTTCTTGTCTCTTGTATGCACAGCCTTAACCTTCCACAAATGAGAAGTCCATATATATAGATGAATACACAGGGTCAATAACACGTTCAATAAATTATTTTCTTTCATAAGAAACTCTTCTTTAATGATTTTCAAAGCATGACTCTCAAATTTTAAAACCATGTTTAGAAATGGATTAAGATTCTTGTCTTTAAGATAATCATTTATTTATCTGAAAGTTACGGTGTTTGGACCTTGATAAGCACCCACTCTGCATCTCGCTCACTGCCCTCTCCCCCAAGATGTAGAGGAAACAGAAGGAAGAGAAAACCTGTGAATTGAGATAAAATCAGTTTAATAGACAAAACAACAGCTGTATGCTTAAGTAAAGAAAAAGAATTCATTCACTACTTCCCATCGTAGGCAGTTGTTCTGCCAGTCTCTGGGAAGCAGTTGCTTGGGAAGATAAACAACATTATCTATGAACATCCTTCCTTCCTTTCCTTGAGACTTTATTGCTGATCATGACACCATATGTTATGGAATATCCTTTTGGTCAATTTGGGTGAGGTGTCCCAGCTATTTCTCCTCCCAGCAGCTTTGCTGTGGAGCCAAAGTGGGAAGAAGAGAAAACCTTGATGCTGTATAGGAACTGTTCAGTAACAGCCAAAACACTGGTGTGCTGTCAATGCTGTTTTAAACACAAATGCAAAGCACGGCACTATATCAGCTGTTATGAAGGAAGTTAACTCCATCCCAAGCAGAACCAGTATAAAAGTGTAGAACGTTAATTTTTATTACGATGTCAATTCCTTTCAAGCAAGAAAGGTTCAGATGAAATATTAGCAGAGCGTCCCATCTAATAATAAGAAAATAGCTATATGTAACTGAACACATACCTCTCACAGAATCACAGAATTGCTCGGTTGG
>NW_010203652.1:0-14459 GCF_000695765.1 Mesitornis unicolor
GGGCAGCAGCACTCCTGGTGACCTCAGATTGGGAGAAGACCCCTGGGGAGGTGTCTCAGACCCTCCAGCCATCCCTCCTATGCAGACCCCTGGTCCACTGCTCCTCCGAGGTCTTCCATGGGCTTGGGTTGGGAGCCGTGGTGTCGAGCAGCCCCCCGAAGCCAGGCAGAGGTACTGCAGCCTTACCCTTCCCCGTGCGGCTGGGTGGGCTTCATCGCATTTGAAAAGCCTGAGGTTTTGTGACTTCATTTGGCCACAGATGGCTCAATCTGCAGAGGGCTGCTGTCCTACCTCTTTCTGATGGCACTTAACAGTACAAAGTTTCTGGTATCCCAAAGCCTGCAACTGCTTTCTTTCCCCCCCCTAAGGACACCCTACTTTTGGTCTACAGATTTGCTGCAATTTTGTTCCTCTCCAGTGCAGAAAAGGAGCCATCAGGAACTTCTGCTGCCAACAGCAGTGTTGAAATCCGTTGATTTCGGCTGTGCTGAGGTTTTATCTGCAGCTCAATAATTCAGAAGTGTTCAAATGAGCTCTGCATTGACAGCATTATTGGTGCCCCTCCTAATCTTACAAAGCACACTAACCTATAGAGCAGTATTTTGATTAAATTCTTCAACTTTCCATGATCCTAGACACTGTTTTATGCATGACCTTGAATGCACATAACCAGAAATTTTCATTTCACAGAGACCTTCTCTTTGCAAAATATGGTAAGCGCATCAGGAGCGGATGTCTAAGTAGCAGCATCCAAAATTTAATCAAAGATTGCCTTGGACAACTGCAGAAAGTCAGACTCTCCCTCAGCGATATAACTTGCCAGAATACTCATTGCAGGGGTTGCCAGATAGGTGACTGAGTACAGAGGCTGAAATTGCTTCCCTGGGCTTTCCTTTGTTCCACAGAGGTGCTAAAGTTTTCAATATTCCTGTTTATTGTAGTATGTATTTTAGGACCCAGCAGCTTGGGTTAGGTCTTGTGGTGCCCAGGGTTGGGACCTCCACTGGCACCAAGGAGAAAACATCCCCTTAAATGCCCCAAAAAAGGGCTGCCAAAGATGCCCACTTCCCCAGAGAAGAGGGGAAAGACCCCACTCACAGACAGTTGGTGGCCAGGAAAGGGACTGGGAGCAATGCATGGAGGTCTTCTCAGGGAAAGCCCACCAGCAAATACACCCCAGTGGAGCTGCCAGCTTTCCCATATTAAAAAAAATAAAGGAATTAAACTCATTTAATCATCTAGCATTAATTCACAGCAAGCCTTTAAACCATTAGCACTGGGAGTGTCGTGGATGCCACACTGACCTCTGCTACACGGCCACCCGGAGCCACAGCCAATGCCTCCATAAAACCAGCTAAGTCACTTTTTCCACCTCCAGGACAATACTACTTCAAAAGAGCCAGCGTAGCCTGGAAGGTGTTAGCAAATACACAGGAATTTGGATTTCTTTATGAGCTACTCAACACATAAAATCACTCGTGGTCTCCGAGATGCTAGTTTGCTCATCTGGCATGCAAAAACTCATGCAAGTTCAGGATTCAAAAACACCGTTTTGAACAAGCAGCTAAAACGCAACGGTTTGCATTGCAAGACCTTGGATATCTTCAAGATTTACATCTGCTGACCTCGTTCTCTGCTCCACACTTGTTTTTACAGGAGCCCTCGTTGCAACAACCATTGGGGTAGAGCGTACGGAGGCGCTGCCGAAACGTGGGGCCATGGAGAAGTGCATAGCATCAGAGCACACAAACATTTTGGCCAACAGACAACACCAGGAGCAGCAACCTGGAGCACAAAGCTATGCTTTTTAGGCTTTCCCTGCACAGCTATTCAGGAAGCACGGGATGTTTCATCTAGAAACCTCTTCTTTATTAGTATTCTACCCTAAACAGGCATTGAAGCAACTTGATGCTAAGAAAGGATGGACTTAACAGAGCATTCATTTTTTTCCCCATATTTTTTATTTTTTTTCCTCGGCACCTAGGCTGTTTCAAATTAAAGAGAATCCGGCTTCAGGAGGCAGTGCTATTTTAATCATTCCAATGTGTCCAGCACGGGAGATGAACTCAAAAGGTGAATATTAAAAGTAGTTGTGGAATTCAGTCATTTCACGAATGAACACATAATAGCCAAAGGCAAAACCGGAAGGCAACTTCACTTCCAATCAGTGTTTTCATTTTATTGAAACCAGATTGGAATTCCTGGAAAGAAGCCTACATATCACATCTTTAATACTAATTTTCATATACTCCAGTAAAACTGTCAGGGTGAATCAGTTGTTGAAGAAAGCTTCCTGTATAATTTACAGATGTACCTCCCTGTAGCCTGCGATTTCGTCCTGAATCAGAAACGTGGTTTTGATCATACTCACAGATTTCCTCTCACCTGTACAGGTTTTCCTTGGCTCTAATTTGATTATTAAAATTGGACGTTTCGTGGCAAAGCTGGTGATAAAAGTGAGCCAGCTGCTGTATCCTCGGCGAGGCTTTACTTTATGTACTTATACACACACAGAGCTATATCTGTCTGAGCTGACGCACGCCAGCACACGGATACACTCCCCCAAGTCTAGCTTTTTAGGATGAAATAGCACTCAGAAACCGAACCGCTCCATCTATTCGGTGCAAACACCTTCATCTCTCCAAAAAAACATCAAAGAACCAAGAAGCAGCAGAGGATTTCCAAGCGGAGATAACCGCAGCCCTTGGACGAGGCCCGTAAGAGCCTTTGCTCCTAAGCCCCGCGCTAAACCCAAGCGCGTTGCTTGTTTGAAGCCGCGTCCAGCGGGGCCGTGTGGCCACCAGCCACCGCCTCCCAAGCCGCTCCGTTTTGCACCGATAGCCGCTCTTTTTTGTCTTCCCACGAGCCGCCGGCCTGCCAAAAACCGCCTGCCAAATCCCTTCCATACAAGCACGTGGAAAGAAAAGAGGGCAAGCCCCCCCGTGTCTTAATTCCCCCGAGCGCCGCCGCGGGAAAGGCAGCATCATTCCCAAAAGGAGGGATGGGATCAGCAGTGGGATGCTGGGGTCGTTTTGTGGGGCTGTGTGCCCACACTTCTCCGCTTCAGGAGGTGTCAGCGCTCCCGCTAAAGCTCCATTAGGCTGGGGTTTACAACTCATCTGTAAAAATTTGCTCAGGCTGCGGGAATTTGGCAAACAAGGAGTGCGTTGTGGGTTTGGGGTTTGGTTTTTTTTTTTCTTCCTCCACCCCCTCCCCTGCCCCTAGTTGTTAAAAAAAACATGGTTTGGCTGCTTTTTAAGCATCTTTTGACACATGTATGAAATGTTTATTATTTGAGGCATTTCTCTGCTTGTAAAACTCAAAATTATCTTCATTATAAAAAAATGAAATTTAAGGAAGCTGGAGGGCATCTCTGGAGACTTCAATCCAAATCCTGACGAGGCCACAAGTATAAATAAGAGCTTCCTTGTCTCAGCCTAGTCACTGTGCGTGTGCTTCATGATACAAAGGCTCTGCATGGGCATGGGGGTAAAGCTGTCCCCTGCGAGCCCCAGGACAAGCGAGGCAGCACCAGGGTTGGTGGCAGAGCCACTTTGGAGCATCTCAGCCCACTTCACACAACAAAAAAGAGCCTGTTGTCTTCCCCATGTGTTTTAGCATCACAGCATCCCGCCAAAGGTGAAAGAAAGTCTGAGCAGAGCATTTCAATTCAGTGTTAAATACTGCACGCTGTCCTCTAACCATCTAATTGTGGGGGAGGGAGGAGAGAAAGTGCAGGAAAATAGCTGAGGAACCAGTGCTTAAGCGGCCAAGTATCACATGCAATGTGTTCCCTCAGCCAAAACCTCATTTTGGCTTTTTTGGGATGAGGATATATGGCTTTCTCACAGTGCATATGAGGTATTAATGCCCTGGCTGGACCTGGCTCCCAGCACCTTAATCCAGCAGGATGCTCCCATTCCTGCCTAACTCTACACGTCTGAGCAGTCCTGCCCCAAAATAAGGCAGAATTACACCAAGACTGCTCTGGAAGGTGGGGCAGGAGGGCACGCTCTGTAGATCCCCAAACATCACGCTTAAGACAGCAGCAAAATCAGCAAGGAAGTTTTCATCTGCTTGGCAACGAGCAGTTTCACGCTGCAGCGTACATACACCAACTTCTTTGTGTTTTCAGCTCTGTCAGTACCGTCCAGTTCATTGCGTGATATTTTAATTCATTTTTTCCAGTTATAGGATGACTTTCTTCTTTTCAATTTTAGAAAAAGAGCTTTAAAAATGTATCAGCACAAGGCTTGGGTAGCAAAGCGGGTTCATGCGTGAGCATTTCACCTCCAGAGGCTCGGTTTTGAAGTTGGGTTGGGTGTCTGGCTCGTCACAAATGGCAGCGTCTGCAAGCCCATGGCTGGCATGAAATAAGTGTTTATCGCAGGTCAAAACTGCTGCATAAGGTTAGAAATTACATCAACTTTGAACATCCAAACCAGATTCAGCCATTCCTCTAGTCAGCAGATTCGTACAGCAGAGTCTATGTATTTAAAGTATAAGGAAGATGAGATGAGTAGGGGTTGTGTTTGTTTGACATTCTGATGGAGCTGTGATTTTGCAAACGCACACTGAAGTCTACCCACAACCAGCACAGCGTGTAAACATACCCCAAGCTTCAAGGCTATGCTTAAGCACATAGCTGAACAAATCTGATATTATTTAAGAAGCTATAAACTTTTCACTGTTCACGTTACAAAATTAACTTTGCACTCCTTAGCCTCAGACAAAAGCTGGTAGCTGAATTGATGGCTTGCATTTCATGTAGATGGAAGAAAATAATTCAGACCTGCAGCAAATTCAAAAGCAGCGTTTCCCACACTGTTTGCACCAAGCGAGCAAGTAATACTCCATATCTTAATCTCTCCTTCCTCTCCTTTTATGTAAAATCCATCAAGACACACACATGGAAATACTGAACCTCTGGCAACGTGTTTTCTAAGTTTGTCTCCTCTTCATTTGTCTCAGTGCCTTACACCTAAAGCCAGTTAGAAGGCGGCATCTCGGCACATAAAAAAGTGATGCCTTTTAAGCCGGCAGTGACCAAGGTGGTACCCACACCTGGAGTTGTGGGGTGCTGTGTCAGAAACTCACCAAACACCGTGGGTGTGTGGCTGCCTTCATGCACCACAAGCCAATGGTGACAACAGTCCACATCTCTGGAGCTCTTCCCTACAGTAGACATATCTCAGTAGGTATCCAGCACGCTTCCTCAGGCTCTTCGGTCCCAAATGAGTTGAGATTTGGCACTTCTAGCACCTCTAACACCTCCAGTGTTGCAGCAACATCAGCTTTGAGCAGCTCTTGGTGGATGGATGGAAATCAGAATAAAGGCGTTTACAGCACGTGAGCAAAATCCCCATCAAAACTTCAATACCTCAAAATACTGACTATAATGCTTCAAAAGGCACAGATCTAGAAATACGTCTTAAACAAGAAAAAGTGAAATGCAATTTAAAGTATTTTGCTTCCCAACCTTTGCAATGTGTAAGATCATTCTGTATTTTATCTCTTTGCATGCCTTCCCCTAAGCACCCATTGCAGACCCCACCACTGCCCATGAGGGTGCTGGGCTGGATGGACTGCCCCTCTCACCTTGTAGGCCTCCTCTTTCCTCTCCGCTTTTGCTGAACTGTATTATTTCTGGTTTATAATATGAAGAATATAAAATACCACAGACACATGAGAAGTTTAACCCATCACATTCACACCTTGCAGAACCTTTCATTAAAAAAACCCTTCAGTACCTGAGTGTGGTGGCAAAGTCCCCAGCAGTGTCTCGGACCTATTGGTCAGTTCATCTTGTCCAGACATCTTCTCTTTGACATGCCCTTTAAATACATCTCGGGGACGATCTTAGATTTCTGAACCTGGAAATAAGATGCTCTACATCAAGTGAAGATCTGAATTATTGCCACAGAGGTTACAAACTACATGCATCAAATTAGATGAGAAGGATGGTAACGTCTTAGTTGTGACACCTCCCTGAGCAGAGGAGTTGAAAGGGAGCACAGATGCAAGAGCAATACAACAGCATTTATCATTATGATCCCAAGACTAAGTTTCCTAAATTGACCTTAGTCTAATGGGTCTGGAAATGGCTCATCTCTTACACCCCTGGTACACATGGAAGCTGAAGTCCCACCAGGGAAGAGCTGATGGAAAGACAGATCTCATTCAAACATCCCCATGGATCGTATTGGTCTGATAAGGAGAAATAAGCACAGAGAAGGACAAGAAGGCAGAGAAATTGCACAACATAAGGCACGATGTCCGATTCCCTCTGATGGGAGTGACCAAGGAACCCAAACCTGAGACTGACTGAGAAGTACCTTGAGGAACGAGAGTCCAGGATTTCATTTGAGCGTCAGACTTCATAATGGCTGAAAGGATGGATGCTAGGAGTAATTTTTTGGTAGCGTCTGATCATAAAGAAGAGATAAGACTTTGGATCCCAAGGTGCAAACCTGAAAAGTTTACTGATCAAACCGAGGACTCCACATTCCTGGCAGAGAAGCAGAGCAGCAGACCTATAACCTCCAGCGCAATTTTATCACTGCGGAAACCTATATTCCACCAGACAAGGCTTCCTGTTGAAATGAGGGAGCTGTCATTTTCTTGGAGGCTCTGAAAGCAGAACCAAAAACCTCTTTGGTGTGGAAGGGATGGTTGGGGAGGGGGAACAGAAATGGCTTTTTAAAAAAAAAAAAAAGAAAAACAAAGCAAGAAAAACAAACAGGGGTGTCTTAGTTAACCCTTTCTTCCAAGTCCAGAGTCAGGCTCACTCACCTGCATTTTAGGAACGGAGCATCAGGCAACTCCCATCCCTTCTGCTTGCTTGGGAGATGATGATCTAAGTGATGTTGGTGTCACATCATTGCCAGGGGTGTGTGACACAGCAGTGACCGTCCCTCTGCTCCAGCTCAGCCCAGGTCTTGTTTCAAGAAGGCGGCGATGCATCGTCCATCGGGGAAACGGCGCTGGAGGACATGAGGTGCCACCCATGGGCAGGGATCTGGATGGAGAGATCCTGTGGGATGGAGGAAACAAGCATGAGCCCAACACCATGTATCCCCAGCTGGTCCTGCTTCCAGAATGGGTGCCACCCTCCTCTTACCCGTGTTTTTGGGGAGCTTTGGCCACCAGCAGTGCCCGCAAGGTCCCCGTTACACAGGACAGGGTGACCAGAAGAACAGACTGCCACCTTCGCCGCGTCCTTCACTGCAATTTGCAAACCTCAGGAGCTGCTTCTCCAAATTGTGACTGTTTTTCCTCCTTTAATTTTGGTTCCCAGTGCCTAAAACAAGCTGGCCTGGGGCTGGCAGCCAGCGCGGTGCCTTTTGGAGAGGGAAGAGGGAAGCCTTTGTCCTGGCTCTGGAGGGCAGCCAGAGCAGAGGCTTCTGATGGAGAAGCACACGTTGAGAAGGCAACGTTTTGTCCTATTTTCCTCCTTTTGGTGAGTGTCTAATTTCACATCTCGGGTCACCCAGTGCAGACAATTAAAACAAAAGTCCCACAAACGCCATGAATAGTTGCAAAAGGCCGGAAAAAAAAAATTAATTAAAAAAAAAAAAAAATCACATGGCTTATTTTGCAAAACTAAAATCTCTCTCCAAAAAAAACCCATATCAAAACAGCCAGCACTCAGCACTGCGAATAAAATTATCAGACTCAATAAATATTTTATGCTCCCATTCTAATTGCCAAAAAAAAAAAAAAAAAGTTAATTTCTGAAGCAAAGTTGTTTTTTTTTTTTCCCCATCTTTATTTTTAAACCCTTAACATAATGACTGAATGCCTAATACGAAATTGATAAATTTTTAAAAGGTTTCTTTGAAAAAAAAAAAAAAGAAAGAATTCAAAGCTGAACTTGAGCAGAAGACCACAGGGAAGTCTATAATCTTTAGTCGGACGCCTGGCACACCACCGCTCCGGCCGGTGCCAGCATTGCATTCTGACAGAACAAGTGTTGCATGAGATGTGAAGGATGACTCCGGTCTGCCGAAAAACCCTGGAGCAGGTGTTCCTCATCCTCATTTGCAATGGAGCATGGCCCCTGGCTCAGTGAGCTGGAGCAAATGCGCTGGCAGGACCCATCATGTACCTGCGTGCTGAGATGCACTAATGATAATGGATGCAGGCCTATTAACCACCCCATTTGTAATGGCACACAACGCTGATTGCTCGGGGAGTGAGTCAGCGGCTTTCCAAGAGGGAGCGGGGAATGCCGGGAACCCATGATCCTTTGTGCATCCCTTCTGCTCTGCTGGGTGTACGACTCTGTTAGTCTTTATTTAATAATACAAATGAATACATGATCTGCTACATGATTATACACGAAGAGGAGTCGCTTTGGGCAGCGCGGCATCAGCCGCGTTGTCTTGGGCTGCGGATCAGCTCCGCTTCTGCATTGATTTGTCTGGGAGAAGGTCCCTGGCTGGGCTTAATCTGAGAACCACCAACTCCAGGGCAGGAGTCAAGGGTCTATGAGCTTTGGGGTTTACAGAAAGCTTCTGCTTATTTCTGAGTGAATTTTTCAGCGTAGCTAGGGAAAAACACGCCACTTGGTTTCATTGCCTTGCTTTCACAAAATCACAGCTTGGTTGGGGTTGGCAGGGATCTCTGGAGATGACACGGTCCAACCCCTGCTAGAGCAGGATCACCCAGAAACACATCCAAAAGGGTTTTGGATGTCTCCAGAGAAGACGCTTTCCTTGGGAAAGAAAATTCTCCAAGAATCACCTTTAAAAACACACACTCAGGCTGCATCGCTGCTTGTCTTGTTCTCAAATAGCTCCTTGCTGCTCTGCTTTATATAAATGGCTCTTGCTGAAAGCCGGCTCCCCCGGTTCATGGAATAACAAGGCAATTCAGAAAGGACGCACTCGTTAAAAGCCATTGTTAATAAACAGCTCGCGTTACTTGTAGCTACTTAATTCCACGGCCAACTTAGTTAAATGGGCACTTTTGGGCCAGAATATTGCAATGGGCAAAATATACTGTAATTATTATTGTAAACTAACTACTGGATTGGCCAGGTTCTTGGCAAAACCAAACAAGCTGCTTACGCTCTCTCTTGATTTCTTTGCAAAAGGCGTAAGAGGGCTCTTTTGGTACATTTTGCCAAACAGGCCTTTTGGTTGCCAATTCAGTCTAACGGGCAAATGCCTCCTATTATTTTGCTTAATAAAGTGAACAGGCAGCACGAGAAAATAAATAAGAAAGATCAGGTATCATCTCAAGTCGTAACAAGCAGTTTGCATACATATGCAGGCAGTTCCCATCGCAATGTTTTGTATTTGAAGCTTTGCAAGCAGAAAAAAAAGACAATTTGTGCACGTAGATTCATAGATAACTGCATCGAAATTGTCTGGCACACTCTGGTGGGCTTTACATCACGCCAATACTGGAAAGAACTGTAAATATGGCTTAAAAGTTGATTTAAATAATTAGTTGAGCATCTTTGTATCTAAAAGCACAAAGCAACAATCCCATTAGCCAGACTGGGTCCAAATTATTTCATTTTATCCCCTTTCCTTTGGCAAAGTTTTGAGTTTAAATGACTGTTCAGGCAAAAATATACACCGAAAAAACACCCAACTAATACAAAATAAACATATAGACATCACACGTCCAGAGTCTTCCCATAGTCAGGTAAAGGCCACAAATAAATGTCCATGCAGATTTATGCAAGCGCAAACCACATTATGGGAAATTGTGTCTGCTGGTCCTCAATATATTTTATCTATAGAGGTATAGTTCAGAAAGAGTGAATGTGAGAAGAATGAAGAACGGAGGGTTGGCCATGAAACGCCACATCCCGGTATTAGCAATTAACCATATAATATTTTACTTCTCTGATTTTACCTTTGCTCAACTCATTGCTTTAAAAGACCACGCTTGGCAACCCAATCCCCTGCCCCCATGTGCACCCAAACCACTTTGCTGGCAGCCACACTGCAGCCATCAAAGGGGCTGGAATTTCTCTATATGTATTGTACAGTATATTTCAAAGGAATTTTTCTGCCATGCACAGTATATCAATACTCAATGTGGGAGTAATTTAACTTCTTAATTTATTGCAGCAGTAACAGCATTTTCAAACTGGTCATAAAATATTCTTGTACTCTTCTAATCTGGGTTTTCAATGTTCTATAATGGGAATTCTATGAATAATATTGGGAAGTGAGAGATATTTTATACGGTATCTCTAAGGGAACAGTGTTATTGCATAAAAGTTAGGTGACATGGGAGAGACTGATAGAGGTGGTGTTTAAAAAAAAATTTACCCTTCAGGATTTGTCACATGAATAATAATGATTTAGTGACATTTTTCCTTCCTAAAAATCAAATCTACGGGAAGATGGGGTTACGGAAAGTATGATCTAATTATGGATGGCTCCAAACCGCGTAGAGCAAACACAGCCGGCATCAGCTATCTCGTGGCTGCTGCAAACTATCCAAACACCCTCTCTTGGCCAGCTTTGAATATAATCTTGCTACTTTTTCTGTATCTTGCTATTATTAAGGCCCCAGTGAGATAGAGGCCCTGCTGTAGGATATGACTTAAACAGCTATAGGCACCTGCTGGAGGGATTTGCATTCACCACCCAACCCCAGACAGAGGAGAGGGGAGCAGCAGTGTCCCCCTCTCCCTGTGGGTTTGCCCCAGACCCCAAAGGAGGGTCTGCGGCGAAATCTGCACCAAATCTATCAGCTATTAACAAGCTAACAAGCTATTTCTAAACACAGGATGGAAAATTATGGCTGTCTTTCCCATCTGGGGGATGCTGGGAGGTCCTGGCACTGCGGTTCGGCAGCCAGGGCTGCAGCACTTCCAGCAGCGCTCGCTTGGCTTCCCTGGGGATTATTTTTCGAATTTCCTTTCAAGGATATTTGTCCTCTGATACTCCCTGGAGGTCAACAACAGCCTGCCTATCACCTTTTTGATTGGCACCCAATTTCGCCTTGCTTGCAAAGAGAACCGCGTCCCTCCTCTCAATCGATGCTCGGCCCCGAGCTTTCCTGCTTTGCAGGAGCATTGCGGGCAGTGGTCCATAGCGGTGAGGGTCACCATCACCTCCTCACCCCATCGGTACCCACAGCCTCTAACAGCACCTTGGCCTCCACCACCCTGCACACCCCAACCCCAGTTTTGCTACAAAGACTTCATCTCCTTGCGTTTTTGGAGCAGCAGGTTTCACGTTATTGTGCTTTCTGGGTTGGTTTTTTTTAGCACTTCTGGTGAAATTTATTGTTGTAAAGCGCCCTGAGCACACTGGCAGGGAAAGACAATTACCCAGCATTTCCAGACTCGGAAAAGTGTAATTGTGATATATATGTGCACTACCTTCCAACACAGTCCTACGGCCTGAGCCTCATCTTTCCAATTTGACACCGGTGCCTTGATGCCCTCTGTCCGGTGCACCCTGCAGACAGGGGCTGCATCCGGGCTTCTGCGCTTTGAAATAACCTCACAGGTTCAAACACGTGGTGCAATGCTCAATGGATTAACTCCTCTCATCGGTATTTCACCTCATAACATAATTACAATCGCATAATTTAAATGAGGACTTACCCTGAACCTCGCCGTCGCACAGTATACGATTAGAGGATGCCGGGTGCTTTTTGATTAAACTCTTTTCCAGGGAAGCAGCCACTCTATGAACCCAAAGCATTTCCCAGAGCATCAAAAGCTCAACAGCACATTAAAGCAGCCCCTGTCCACATCCCCTGTGCCATGGCTTTTGGATGGTGACACAAAATGAGCCAAACTCAGGTTGTCAGGGCACAGTCACCGTCCCATGGCTGGGATGCAGCTCAGGAACATCACCCTCAAAGGGTCCCACAACAAGGGGGCTGCACGCTTGGGCCCAGTCAGTTGAAGCAGATTTTTCGGGTCATTCCCTCAGCAGCTTTTTTGGTGTGTTCTACAAGCTCCAAAATCAGGGGCAAACCCGCAGCTTCTTCCCAGCTTACCTTGATGGTGATGGAGCAACGCAAGGGATCTTACTGGGGCACCAACTCCAGGGAATGGTCATTTTCAGGACAGACCATCACACCATGTGGATGTCTAAGGTCTAAAAAGAACAATATTTTAAATACCGTCCTGATATATGCCCTTTGTACCCTCTTGTGTTTTACTTTCCTGCTATTTGGTAATTTATTTGGAAATAAAGCACACAGAATTAAGCACGATTGTACAAGGGATCGCATAAGACCAGCCAAAATCTCCATCCATCTCAGCACCCATCCTGCCCCAGAGCCAACACTGAGGGAGGGCTGCAAGACTCAGAGCAGGGAGTTATTTTTCCTATGGCTGTGCTCTCCATTCCCAGAGATTTGGGTGACAAACAGTCCTGTCCTGTTAAGTTTTGGGCCAGACTCCCCACTTTTAGTCCCCCTGTTGTCCCAAGCCCTTATTTCACCAGGCAGAAGCCACCCCACACCCTTAGCCCTCTTTGTGACCTCTTTCTGTAAGGACTGCAGGTGCATATAGTCTATATATTTTCTATATGAAAGTGCACAATAGGTTTATATATTAAAATCACAGTGTTTTTTTAATTTTTCCTAGTATTTCTTCGTATCACTTACATTTTATTCCTCTTTCGACACTGCTGCTGAACACCACATGCACATAAGTGCATGCACACAGATGCCCAAGACCAGGCACAACCATCCCAAAGCTGATCTCTCCATTCGCTGTAATCATTAATTATTTTACACAAGAAGCACCAAGCAGCTGGAAGCCTGGGAAGAATCGGTTATGAGCTGACTTGAGAAGGATACAGGATGGATGCGAAGGACAGGTGGCAGAAACTCCCCGTATTTTCACCACCACAGAGTCGCACACAGCAATTCAGTATTCCTTTTGCAAGGCCTAAAGCACGCCTGCTGCTTGGTCTGAGACATGAAGGATCTCCTGTCTGCTTTTATGTGCGTTGGCCCTGCTGAATTCTCCTGCCTGCAAAGCACAGCTGGGCTTTAGCTACCTCTAAAGCTGACCAAAGGCAGCAGGATTTACAGCTTCACATACATGAGTTTGCTTATATGCACATTCTTGGACATGTATACACACACATGGACATTTATCCCCCCCCAAAAAGGGTTTCCAGGCAAAGAGAAGCCTCCAGAATTAACCACCAGCACAGGTTAATTGTCATTTTTTCAGTGTCACTGCTTATGCCTTCTGCTATAGATAAGGCTGAGAGGAATTGTAATTTCCTTGCCTGGCTACCCATTTCCAGAGCTGCTGGTCAGTGGCAAAACATCTGGAGCTCGGTGAGGGCTCCCTGCAAAAATTAAGAAGACTCTGGATTTGTAAGAGTTTCCTCAAACCTGAGGTGTTTCAAGCAACATTTCAAGCTCAAATAAATTGTTTCTTGGACCAAAAAATAAAACAAAAACCCCAACCCACCACAATACACTTTTTTCAAGACAAAAACATGTTCCTGGAAAATGTCCAAGCGTTGCATTTGCCAAATTTGAAGCTATGCTCAAGGGAGAGCAGAGTACCTTTGGCACATCTGCTGAAACTGGAGGAACTGTGTCTCTGGCTATGGCGAAGGAGGAGGAATGCAGCAACTTAAGCCTGCTTTCTGGGGTCAGGAAGCACGCAGAAGAAGTGATGAAAAACAGCCCAAAGCAAGAGGAGAGCGATTTAGTTTCTCATCCATGAGGCCGCAGCAGCAGCTTGAGGGGAAAAAAATAGGAGGGGAAAGCTAGAAAGAAAAACTAAACAGAAAAATGAACAATGAAAAAGAAGCGAAGGCGGCTTGGTTGGGTTTTGTTTGCTTTATTTTTTTTCCCCCTTTCCCATCTGCACTGGCTTTTTGTAGAGATATCGAAATCAAGAAGAGAGAAGTCAGATCAAAAAGCCTGAGCAGATCCGCTCGCAGCAGAAAATCCTGTTGGCACCTCTCCTTAGGTAGACCAAGGACCACGCGATTCCTCGCTATTGTTAAAGGGGGATTTTTCCTTGAAGTCCGGCTAATCCATTAAGGGAGCAGGCGAGCGGGGGCAACGGGCCAAGAGGAGCTCTGAAAGAGAAACTGGGAACAAGGCTGCGGCAGCGCTGTAAGGGTTGGTGTCTTATCCCAGCGCACAAGACAAAGGATTAGCGCGCTTATCTGGGAGCAGCCAGTGAGCCTCGGCAACGCCGCGGCGGCACGAGCACTTATAGGCATCGGTTAGTGGGCAGCAAGGAGGGGAAAAAAATAGAGAAAAAACATAAATCAATCAGCAGAAGCTCTTGGGAAAGGGATATTTTGAGGCTCTCCGGCTCCGGCGCGGAGCGGGAGCGGTGCGGAGGGCTGGGGCGCGGGGAGGCTGGTGAGGAGAGCAGGGTACGCGGGCGCCAGCGGGGCCCTTGGTTCATGAACCTGTCAGTCTAAAAGCCTGTTTGTGCTTAGCCAGTCTGCTGGAAGCACATCTGCTAATATCCACTAAAGAGAAAA
>NW_010203652.1:19491-42599 GCF_000695765.1 Mesitornis unicolor
GGTTGTGGAGTCTCCTTCTCTGCAGACATTCAAAACCCGCCTGGACGCCTTCCTGTGTAACCTCATCTGGGTGTTCCTGCTCCGGCAGGGGGATTGGACTGGATGAGCTTTGGAGGTCCCTTCCAATCCCTAATGGTCTGGGATTCTGTGATTCTGTAATACATCTGACCCAGATGATGGTAACGGTTGTGCCATAACTGGTCAGCCCTGAAGTGGTCAAGTAGTTGGAGTAGATGGTCTGTAAGACCTTTCCAACTAAAATATTCTGTTCTACTCTACTCAACTGTCTGGCCCTTGCACCATGCGGGGACAGAACTATGTTTGCTTCCAGCAAAGGAGATAACTGGAAAAGGGGAGATTTAGACTGGATATGAGGAAGAAATCCTTCCCTGTGAGGTGGTGAGGCCCTGGCCCAGGTTGCCCAGAGAAGCTGTGGGTGCCCCCTCCCTGGCAGTGCCCAAGGCCAGGTTGGACGGGGCTTGGAGCAGCCTGGGCTGGTGGAGGTGTCCCTGCCCATGGGGGTTGGACTGGGGGGGGCTTTGGGGTCCCTTCCCACCCAAACCTCTCTGTGACTCTATGAGGGGATGCCCTGTTTCTCCTCCTCACCCCCTCCTTGAGCCATCAGGGCATCTGTAGCTTGGTTTTGCACAGCTCTCATGACACATGAAGCACGTTGGAGGTCATCATGCGTGACACAGCCGAGCTGCTGACACCGCACCGCGACAAGCGGTGACGCTCGGGAGCCCAGGGATGCAAATGAGGACTCAGCCGTGCCCCGGCCGCGTTTTGGAGGCGATGGCAGGTAGAGGTACCCGCCAGCGCGGCAGAGAGTGCCAGGACTAATGACAAGCTGTTGGAATGCTGCTCCTGCAGCAGCGGGCAAAGATTAGGAGCCTGTCAGAAGGCATCACTGGTGGTTTGGGGAGCGCTTTCTGAAGTCAGTCTGAATTAATAAATAAAGACAAGCTTCCTCTTACAGCTCTTTTATGATGGGGATGGGTCTGCATGAAAATCAGCCAAAAAGGGAACAAGTTTGGATTATTAATGGTCACTTTTGTTTAACAAATGTTTTTTGTATAACCACCTTGTGCATCCTGGGAAGGGAGGGTGTTCAATTATTAAAACGAGCATTAAATTATTTCTTTCTTTCATTTGTTTTCCCAAACTAAACAGGTTGTAAGCAGAAACTCACTGTTCCTAGGGTTTTTACTTCGGTAAAGGGTAGCACACCCATGCTGATTAAAATACTGCATCTGTCTGAGCTCTGTCACAGTGGATTGCCCTTCCTCCTCCCCAGAAAGGTGCCTTTTTCAGCTAATCACATAAAATTTACACAAGCCTTTGGACAATCCCAGGTTAATTAATATAAAATTATATTCTTGAGAAAAAGATAACAACAAAGCACACCAAAGTTTGGCGTAAACCAACAGAGGACTAGCAGTCTCTGTAAATTACCCGGGTAAATTAGAAAGTATTTGGTGGAAGTATTCCACACGTCCCCATTGGTGCAGTTCCTGTCGAATTATATATGGCTGAAAACAAGATATCTATTCAGTTACCTCAGCAAAGAGTACGTTACTGAAACCAATGAGTGTTCAACTGAAAGAAATAATATAAAATATTTTTTAAGAGTTTCGCCTGAGATCCCAACAGGGTTTAAGATCTCGAAACTGGAAGCAAGATGTGTTAGAAGTTGGCCCACAAGAACAAGGGCTAGAAAACCAGTCATGTACCATGAGGCATAGAGACAGGACAGAGCTGTCACAGAGTCATTAAGGCTGAAAGAGACCTCTCAGATCATCCAGTCCAAGGTCAAGCCAAGCCCACCATGGCCACTAAACCATGTCCCTAAGTGCCACATCCAGGCGCTTCTTGAACCTGTGCCTTCAAGAGAGGATGCCCAAACTTTGGAGTCTCCAGGTATTTACAAATAATAATACAACTGCTACTCTCCAGCTGCCATAATGGTGAAGAAAACCTTGAAAATGTGGCCCAAACGTAACCAAAGGGGTGTTGTCTGCTGGTGTTTGCCAACAGCCCGAAGCGATGCACAACGATGGGCCGGGTGCTAACCCAGGGATCGTACCTTAAATTTCAGCGTTGATACCTACTGCTCTGCTTATCAAAGTGCGTGGGAGAGGGGAGCAAGTCCAAATTAGAGAAACCTAAAGCCAAATATGTATGTGGCAAAGGGATGGAAGATGCAACCGTGGGAGGTCAGGTCTTGATTGCACAGGATGCTCCCACAGCCACACAGGCTGAAGCAGTAGATGAAATACCAGAAAAGTTTCTCAACTTTATGAATATATAAACATGAGGCACTCATCCCCATTCCATGAGGGAGGGTGGCTGTGCCCAACACGTCTGCTGTATATTATCTTTTGACATTTTTCCCAAGAAGCCCAGGCCAGCTGCACACGCCAGGTTTACCTGCGTCTCCTTCGGCTGGCGCAGGGCGCTTGCTGTTTTGTGAGTCTCCTCAGCACAGCTGAGTACTCTTTCACGTAGATAATTAATTTGAAATTAAATATTAAATATTAATAAATATAGCTCAGGTAATAAATTGCATATACTAATTTAATTAAAAATAGATTGTAGCATATTTTACAAATGGGACATTTTTGTAAGGAAATATAATGGACTTGTTATGTTTCTGCTTTATCCTAAGAATGAGCAAGCTTCTTGTGAATTTAGTCCTTATTGTGTCTCATTAAATTTTTAAATACAGCTATTTTAATTGTCAAGTATTTGACAGATTGCTAGAAAAACCTGACACTTAAGTTTCAATTTTACAAAATACATTTTTAATGAAGACTTTCGCATCCTACTTTATTATCTATAATCGTCTTGGGGGGGGGGGGGAAAGAAGAAAAAAAAGGGGGGAAAAATGAAATACAACAAAGTTTCCATATCTAGGCAAAGATTTTAGTTAAATTAAGCAGTTCATTTGAGATACCCCAGCTTTGTCATGCCAAGCACTGAATACACCTGGGCAGTCACAGAGTCACAGAATGTGAGGAGTTGGAAGGGACCTGGAAAGCTCCCCCAGTGCAACCCCTGCCACAGCAGGATCACCAGAGCAGTCACACAGGAACACGGCCAGGGCTTTGGGTGTCTCCACACAAGGAGACTCCACAACCTCTCTGGGCAGCCTGGGCCATGCTCCAGAACCCTCACACTCACAAACTTTGGCCTCATCTTCAGCTTGAACCTCCTGTGCTCCAGCTTGGGACCATTGCCCCTTGTCCTGGCATTGGCCATCCCAGAGCAGAGCCTGGCTCCTTCCTCCTGACACTGCCCTTTCCCAATGGATCCCCAGGAATGAGGGCACCCTCAGTCTCCTCTGCTCCAAGCTCAAGAGCCCCAGCTCCCTCAGCCGCTCCTCAGCAGGAGATGCTCCACTCCCTGCATCATCTCTGTGGCCCTGCTGGACTCTTTCAAGCAGTTCCTGTCCTTCTTGAACTGAGGGGCCCAGTCCATTCAGCAAAAAACACAACTACCGCTCAAAGTTGCAAAACTTCAGTGGAGAGCTTCCCATGCTGGGGTTAGGAGACACCTACCCTGAAAAATTTCAAGTCAGGGAATAGCTCTAAACAAGAAAGCGAATGATGCAGTCTTCACAGGAGGACTGAAAATCGTGATGAACATGAACTGAAATGTCTTGACCTTCTCCAGAGCCATTTTTGGTACAAAACAAGTGGAAAAAGGACGACGTACCCATCCCAAACAGCCCCATGGCAGAGCAATGCTGTGCACTCATCTGCCTGCACCAGAGTGTTTTCTCCTCGCTGGGAGATGAGTATGGAAATAAGCACAAGAATGTGCTTGGGAGATGGATTCAATTCAAGAAGTCAATTTTGCACAGAGGAAAAGGCAAGTTCCCCCTTTGCAGCAGCTCTTCCCAGGTGCCGGGGAGCGGCAAAAACCACGCAGAGAGGGCGGTGAAAGGAGCATCAGGCAGTCAGGAACAGCTGTAGGCGGACAGAAGCGATAAAGCAAAGTAGCACAATGACTTGACGCCCGCGGCCGCACAAAACAAGCGTAATTTATACACCGAGGGGTGGACCTGGCCTTGTAACGGGAAAAGCAATTAGCAGAAGTATGCAGAGGGAGGCGGAGGCCCGCTTTATATTACAGCCTTGCTGTCACTCGCTTTCCTCGCTTATATACTGCTGCTGGCAGGGCTGACCCGAGGAGAAAGGGATGTGCTGACAGGGAGTTGTGAGCTGCGGAGCTCAGAGTTGAGGCATTGGGTTTTCTCTTTTTTTGTCCTCTTTTTGCGTGGTTTGCTTTGCTGTTAACTGTTTCCGATTAGAGCATCTTTACAGATGCTTCTCAACTGCTAAAAGTGAGCACAGACTGGTTATTGGGAGCTTTTCCCCTCCCAACACAAGGACATCTACTGAATTAATACTCTGGGAAACCCAGCTCTGTTTGCCTTCCTTCACAGTGCAAAAACTGTCACAGAATCATTGGGGTGGAAAAGACCTTTAAGATCATCGAGTCCAACCATAACCTGTCCACCACTAAACCTTGTCCCTAAGCACCTCATCTCCCCATCTTTTAAATACCCCCAGGGATGGTGACTCCACCACTGCCTTTTATTCTTCTTATCCATAGGGAAATGCCTCCACAAGAGCAAAAGTTTCAATGCTCTTTCTCCCAGTTTATAAACCCAAATGGAGTTTAACCAGGCTACGAGCAGCAGAGGGAGAAAATGTACGTAACTGCAGAGATAACATAATTTTGGAGGGAAAGGGTTTACACATCACACCACCGCCAAGGGAAACGCGATTGATTCGCTAACAAGTTAAATGGATTTTATGTACCTGTTCCACGTGTTAAATACCTGGCAACCCACGAGGACACTGCTCCACCTTAAGGGAGCGAGAGTCACACCTTGCAGAAAGGCACAAACACGCCTACAAATATTTTATAGTGTTTTAATGTGAAATACATGTTGTTCCAAGTTAACCACAGGCCTCTAATGTCAACAGACAACCTATGGCCCTTCTTGGTGGCCTCTTTGATGGCATCCCCTTGTTCCTTCCTTCCCTGCCTTCATCTCTCCTTTTCGCCATTACCTGTGCCCACAACAAGGACCATGTTCCTGACACGTTACTGGTGCCCGAACTTCATAGATCAAAAACAGGTCAAAGATTTATATTTATTGAAAATAGAGATGATGTTGTCTCACACCACTGATGTCATGACAGAAGCCTTGTTTTATGATTTGGTATCGTCCTGGTTTGAGCTAAGTAGAACTAATTTTCTATTCAGTGATTTCACTTTCCAGCTCAGGCTCTTCTCAGTGCCTGAATTCACTGAAACCAGCAGCGTGGTTTAACAACAGTGTGCACTGCTACAAGTGATCATCACAAGGCCACTGTCTCACCATGGGGCTGTGTCTGCACCTACAGGAGGAGCAGACCCAAACCTGCCCAACCAGGGATTGCATCCCACACACACCACACTCAGTGCAAAGCCCAGGGATCACCAGGGGCTGGACCCTTCCAGCTTGGACCCTTCCTTCCCTCTCCACCCCTGCAATGGCCCAAGGCCCAGCAGACCCTGCTGCTAAGTCTGAGGAGACCCTGTTGGTTCATCTGCTTCTGATCCTGATTTGTGTTTTCCTGCATCAGCTCCCACTGCTGCTGAGTCTGGACTGGGACTTCTCCAGTGCCCTGCTCCACAGAGCCTCTGGTAATGTACACCTCATTGGGGGAGCATGGGGGGAGGATTTTATATTGGTTTTATACATATTTGTACATATTTATATATATATATATTTCATTATTTTCCTATTTACATTATTATCGTAGAGTATTAGTATTATTGTTTTATTAAATCTGTTAGTTTTATTTTCCAACCTGTAAAGTTTCTCTCCTTTATTCTCTTTTCTCTTCCCTTCTGGGCAGGGAAGAGAGGTTAATAGAGAGTGCCTGTCCAGGATTCAGTGGCCAGCCCAGCCCTAAACCACGACAGGGATCAAGATAATAATGGTAAAATTTCCACTTTAAAACCTGGCAAGCTTTCCCATCATCCGCACTCAGTATGGGTTCACGTTTCCAGTGCCGGAGGACTGCGTCTCTGTAAACTCCTCAGCAAAAACACATTACTGAAATGTTTTATAGCACATAGAGATGGTGGCGTTCAAAAGTCAAATCCCAGAAACGGCCAGCGTTGGAGAGAGGGATTTATGAGACTGTCGTATGGGCACTGGAGAGAATGGGGATTTCACCTCTTACCTTCAGGTTTCCACTCTGAAGGGTTTCTAAGGTAGGCAGTTATGGCCAGAATCCACAAACCCGCCTTTATAAAGCACAAAAGAAAATAAATTTACTGGTAGATATTCCACAGCAGGAAAGACTAAGTGGGGAATGGGAAAAGAGAGGACTCTGCCCTGATATTTCTGTCTCCTCCTCATCACAAGATGCTTCCATGAAGAAACACCACCAGGTCTCCTCTCCCCCATCCCAGGCACCACATTTACACCCTAACATTCAACTTCTGCTATTCCATGAAATGATTTTTTTCAGTTTTATTGGCAGAATTTTACAACTAACCTTGCGTCATGTTTGTCCTCGCTACCACTTTCCAAATAAAACAAGAGGGGTAGATGCCCTGAAGCTGCTTCTGAGAGCCAGCGTACAGACACCCCAGGAAGCCAAGGAAAGCAAACACCCAGAGCTGTCTGCAATACCTTCCTTTTCCTAAGAATCACCATTTCTGAGAGAGTCCTTCACACTTACGAGCATCTGTAAACATTTGCACCTTGAAACCAAACCCCTCAAGAAGGACTCGCCGCTCTCTGTGTTTGATTTCTACCTCTAACCATGCATTTTGCTGAAGCCCTGGTCACATGCCAGCACCCATCTGTGTAAATATGCAATTTTTCTAGCTGAATTGCACATCCACAGCCACGACTCAACCATAGAAAGATCATGTAAATAATGGAAGCTGACAGCATAAGTAATTTTTTTCATGTATCAGACGCCATGGTTGACTGCTGAACTGTGAGATCTGCTGTTTTTAGACTGCGCTGAGTTCTCCCCTTTCACCCCTGAAGATTCGAGACGAAAGGATGAATCTCGAATCACATGCTTCAGATGTTTTTCTTATCACACAGCTCAGTCAACTCTCGTTCACATCCCGCGACCTTTCCCCGCAGCGAGCTGCATCTTTCTTCTACCTTTCAAGGCCGCTTGTTGAAATGGTAGTGGGTGTAACTGGAAACACACGAAGTGACCATCACAAACCATGCGCCTCCCCGGTGCATTAATGGAGGGGGTAGTTCAGAAATGGCTAAACCCTAAAAGAAAGAGTTAGGGAAAGCTTAGAAGTATGGTGCTATTAGTATAGCTGTGTTAATGATAAGTCTCATTAAGCAAATAGGAGAAATTAAAGATGGAGAGTCCAAACCGGGCTTAAAAGAAAGCGCCAGGTCTATAAGACCCTATAATGGGGTCTTTTGAAGTTTCTAATCACTTTTGGGAAGATCAAGTGGAAGTGACAAGTGAGGCTACCGGAACAGTGACTCCGTACAATGGTGGCACATGGGACTCGAACCGGTTTGTGTGGTAATTGTTAATTGTTTGGGGGCTTCCTTTAAGTGCAAAAGACATCTGAAGAGTTACTACTAAAAAAAAAAGCAACCCAAAAACCCATCCCCTTCTCAGCATAAATTATGTGGTCAGTATTTCAGATCTCATACAAATCATTTGCCTGTGAAAGTGTTATCAAAATACGAGCTATCCCTTTCAAATATATTTTAAACAATGTTAATGTATTTTCACATGTCATCAGTTGACAGCTCCACCACCGTCGCTCGTCAGCCACCAGGGAAATTTGCATGCATTTGAATTCACCCTGCCAAGCGCAGGCAGCCCCGACTGACAGCCCATTTAACTAGGTGATAAGTTAATCTGTACAACATTTGATAGATTTCTGTCTTTTACCTAAGCCAGAGTTTCCGAAAATGAGTCAGCGAGGGGATTTGCAAACCAGTGGTGTCACCGTGTTCGGGCTCGGTGGGAGGTGCTGTATTTCTTCATGGATAATGCCAACCTACACCCAAGTTGGCCACATCAAGTTAAACTAAGTACTGTCCCCAAAACCACCAGGATTCACCATTTCCAGTCTTTTCCTGCCACAAATGCAACTTTTCAGCTAAACTCGAGTTAAGAGCCTGAGCCAGGCTCACCCCATTGCATAGCTCAACACAACACGACGTGGTCAATGCATATCACAGCGTTTGAAATTCAAGCAGAAGATAACGTTTGCCAAAAGTCACTTGTAGAGCCCCAAATACATGCAGCACACTGATGCTCCCAGTAACAAAATTATCATTAAAGCAATTAAGACATCACAGGTTTTAAGCACATCCCTCTCATTACCAGAATTTTACATTAAATAAATCCCCTACCTCCACCAACAATTTATGTTTCCTTGCAGTAACTACGATTACTGCAATATCTGATATTCATTTGCAAGGCCATCTAAGCAGGGGTCTCGAGCCTTCTGACGGGGTTGTGTATTTAACCACAACAAAGTGCAGAGGGCATTTTGATGTTTGGAAATGCCCAGAAGGAGATTTCTATTTACTTTCTTTTACACAGTACATTACCAAAGCCAGGAGACTCAGTAGTCAGCAAGCCATTATTTATTTATTCAAAACATCTTTCATTTCCTGAGATGCAGTATGCTATTTACAGGGCACACACTGTCATTACATGAAGTAAATATCAACAGGCAGATTAAAATCAGGAGGCTTCACCCGTAATGATGTTTTCTGATAATGACCATTTTCAAAGAGTTGCTAAAATGTAAGTAAATGTCGCACTGCTTTCAGTAGCAAATGCTCTGAGAGGGTAGTCAGGGCAACGGAGATGCTACCATATGCAGACAAGTTTGGTGAATTAAATTTCATGTATAGAGCCTCAATGGTAAAGTATAAGAGAGATGGAGAGCTACAAAAAGCACCAGGAGCAGAAGAGATTAATGTGCACTGAGCCGTTTGTTCAGACACACTTTCAAATGGAAGTAACATATTTACAGCATTGGGAAAGGATCGTTTTCTCATCAAGGCAGAGGCGCAGGCTTAAAACATTAATTAACTAGAACTCAGCTCTATGTAAACCTTGAAAGCAGACGCCAAGAAACTAAGTTTATTGAACTTAAAGGTAGGCTAAATTGGAAACACCCACGGGCAAGTTCCAGTGCAGAAATGTAGGTCAGGAGCCTACGTCTCAAGCACATCACCCATAATGCTCCCTATTTAATGTATGGAGCATTGGTTTAAAAGGTGATGCAATTTTATGCATCTTTTATGTATATAAAACCAAACTTTGTCCTCTCCCCAGTACTGTCACAGGTCCTTCCTGATCTTTGCAGACAGCATCAAGGCCGATCTGATAAAATACCTCTAGAAACTCCAATAACTGCCTGAAGAATTAGCAGATTCACCAGTTTATCTCAAGACAAATGCATTATGGACATTGAACTGTCATCACACTCCTCAGAAATATACATTTTCATCTGCTTTTGCAGTACACACCTGTAGCTTGCTCACAAGGCAGAAAGTAGACACTGGAAGGACACAGGAACAACCTGTTAGTTCCTGTAGTACAACACAAAATCGGTATTTAGCACAGGTGTGGTGGTAATTGTGATAAATTTAGAAAACTCTCCATGTTCAAAGGCAGTTTAGGCCCTCCTAAACTACAAGAATGATGCTGTGCAACCCGATTCCCGTACACCTGAGCCTTAGTTTATCAAAAAACAGAGATAGGAATCCTTCTTCTCTCCTCCTTCTGCATCTTCCAGCTCTGGAGGGTCATACAGATACAAAAGACTTAGCACAAGGGGACGCAGATGCTGTTTTAATGAAAATAATTTAACGTGACATAAATAGCCATGATATGAGGGGTGTGGAAAGCCAAGAGGAGAGTTAATAGGGAGATGGGAGGTGGCGTGATGGGTAATGAGGTGCCTACAGGGGAGGGAATAGGAGCAGGGATGGGGACAAAGGGTTTCTGCCCAGAGCAGGGAGGGAGGGAGAGGGTGCAACACAGCTACAGCCGAGGGCTGGGGGTGATGGGAGGTGCTGGCTTAATTCTGAGCTTCTTTTCAGGGTCAGGATTCAGTGGGATGTTTCATTAGCATCTCTTTGTCCTGGGAAAACTCTTGGCACGGGATGCACATGCCATTAGCAGCAGCAACAGCAGCGGGACCAGCGGCGTGGGGCTGCTCCCCCATTCACTCCCAGTACTCTTCAGACAACGGAGTCAGCTGGGGACAAAGCAGGGAGCCATGGGGCACACCAGCGGTCCAGCCTCACACTTGCCTTTTATTCTTCACTCTCTCTGACACCAAGTAAGAAATCCAAATCACTACTCCCCAGAAAAACCCACAGAACATTTTATTCCACAGAAGGTTTTATTACCGCCAGCTGCAAATTAGGATTTTCACTAGGTTTCTTATTTAACAAATTATTTGTTTAATGATCAATTTATCAGTTCTCTGGTCCCACTGTACGTGCTTGCACCATATGGGGATAAAACATATTTTCTGCCCTCATCTTGAGGCACATATTTGTCCACTGCAACATTAAACGCCACTAATTGTAATCTCCTGGCCACAGGACCAGGCTTTCCCCTTCTGTGTTGACCAGGGGTCAACACTGATGTGCAGCACTTCATCCAAAGTGTTTGGCAGCAACTACTGCAGGCAAAAAAAAAATAATAAATATATAAACACATCCACTCTGCAGGATTTCCAGCCAGAACAGGAAAAAATAAAAAAAAGGCAAGGTACTTTGTGAAAAATATGACTGTTTTTAGAGAATAAAGCCTTCATTCCTCTCAGTTCTTTGACAGCAAAATAGTTTCCCAGTTCTTTCTTATTTCTCCAACCTTATTAAAAGCAACCACAGGGTAAATCTAATATGCATATATATATGTGTGTGTGTGTGTGTGCATGTACACAGTGTTATTTAGAATATTTTCCAAATTAATATCCATCTTGAAATTCAGACACAGCAATATTTAGAATATTTTTCAAGTTCATGTCCACCTTGACATTCAGAGGAAAAAGACAGACAGAAAGACAGAGAATCACGAAGCCTCCTCTTTCCCACCAAGCAAAACTCCGTACATCAAGCGGCTTTCTCCCGATAGCCAGAGAATCCGTGGACACCAAGGGATGGCTTCCCCATGAACGGTAACCACGGGCAAGCACTCCGGGTCCCTCACCCATATGGCACGGCAGCCCCCAGCCAGCGCAGGTAGCAGAAGGGGACTCGAAGAAATCAGCCTGACTTTAAAGCACATGAAGCATGGCGGGGTCGAACTGTGCCTCATCTGCTCCCGTAGCAAACCGCGCACAACCAGAAGCACTGGCATCTGCAATCCAGAACATCATTTGGCACCGTTTAAAACGTTAAAGTAATTTTCAGATAATTTCCCCACACACACACACACACACACACACAACTCTTCCCCCCCCAGTGCCACATGGTGATTTTTGTCCTTCGGAGAGCCAAAGGCAAATACAGACACGCTCAACATACATTGTCAAAGGGAGAGGTTTCCTAGCAACAATACCGCTATGAATGGAGCCGAAGTTTCCTTTCCAATCCCTTACGTGACGTTAGAGCAATTTGTAACATACAGGGAACAGGAGGAGAAGGATCTATGAGATCTGGCTATGCATCGTTACCCAAACTGATAAGCAAATGGGTTTGTCAAGTTTTGTTAGCACCACAATTATCAAGTGCTTTTAAGTGTAAGATACAGCTGGAAAAGAAGGAGTTGATGTCCCATCCTCTCCATGTGCTGCTTCACTCACTGCCTCCATGGTCCGTAGGCCCAAATCCAGGGCACAGGGTTAAGGACCCACTGAGGAGAGCAGCCTTCACCTCCATTTCTTCTCAAATCACCATACAACATCTCTACTTTAGTCAGATTAAGCTTCAGGAAATTGTCTTTTATCCAAGCCCCAATCCTGGCAAGATATTTGGTGTGTTTTAGCAATGTGGCAGTGAAGCTACTCAGCATCACCCAATTGCAAACCACGGCACAGCACACGCATGTTCCCTATACAGCAACACAGATTGGTGCATCCAATACCAAAGGAAAAGTGTTAGAAACAAGGAAAAAAAACAGAGCAAGAGAGCAGCTCCACTGGGCTCATTAAGGTTGGAAGAAAACTTTAAGATCATCAAGTCCAACCCAACACCATGTCCACTAATGGGTCATCACTAATACCCTGCGACCAAGGCCAACATTGGAAAATCAGCTCTAGCTCTCGTCTGCTTCCCACTCCATTGGGATCACAGAACATGAGGAGCTGGAAGGGCCCTGGAAAGCTCCCCCAGTGCAACCCCTGCCAGAGCAGGAGCACCAGAGCAGTCACACAGGAACACGGCCAAGGCTTTGGGTGTCTCCACACAAGGACACTCCACAACCTCTCTGGGCAGCCTGGGCCATGCTCCAGAACCCTCACACTCACAAACTTTGGCCTCATCTTCAGCTTGAACCTCCTGTGCTCCAGCTTGGGACCATTGCCCCTTGTCCTGCCATTGGACATCCCAGAGCAGAGCCTGGCTCCTTCCTCCTGACACTGCCCTTTCCAAATGGATCCCCAGGAATGAGGGCACCCCTCAGTCTCCTCTGCTCCAAGCTCAAGAGCCCCAGCTCCCTCAGCCACTCCTCACAAGCGGCTGGCCAAGGCAATGAGGCAAACCACTGGTTTCCATCTCCAATGCCATGAAACATCGTTTCTTCCTTTTTTTTTCTTTCCCCCCCCTCTATTTTTCCCCCCTTCCTATCAGCCTCCCCAGAAAGCCAAAGTTGGTCCTCTCCAGCAAAGGACCTATAATGGAAATGCCCACAGGTGTCCCAGCCAGGCCCTCAGCCTGGGTTTTTAATCAGTGGTGTATGATAGGTTCCTAAATTAATCCTCTCCTCTGACAAACCAGGAGCCAAAGTGCTTAACTCAGAGACCAAATTTAAATGCCTAAAGTTATAGGGTCTGAACACCACATATGATGCCTAAAAAGGGAACAATGACCCCGCTTACCTCTACTAGGTCCAAGTTTCCCATATCCCAAATCTAATTGTGTGCTCCCGGCTGTAGCTCAAGGAGGAAACACCCTGCATTTGTCATGTCTAGAAACAGCTTTTGGAGTTTGCAGCTCATCGTGAGCTACCGGAGCTGCAGGATGCTTATTTACAGGGCACTGTGCAAGGCATCTGTTTGGTCTGGCTCTTCAACCAAAAGGGGATTTATCTTTGGCAAATCAGTTTCGTGGGTCAGGAACCGGTTTCATTACAGTCCAAGTGTTTGGCCAGCGCTATCATTTAGTCTGATTTTTTGTTTTTTACCTTCTCCCAAGCACTCTGTGACAAAGAGGCCACCATCAATCATCCAAGGAGACGTGCTGCTAGAAGCAACCAAATAAAATTAAAACAGTTATCCAAGCAACGGTGATGTTTTTGACAGATGAGTTTTGAAATGCTTTCTATGAATTAAACAGGGGGTAAGAAATTATCAGAAATATTGCAGGGCTAAGACCTGGCCAAATGCATCCCACGCTTGGCAGGGTGGGTTACTGCTGAGAACATCACCCATCGCTGTATATCACCAGGACACGGCAGGGCAAGCCAGCTGGGCCCAGCACAAGAGGAGGCCACAGTAAAAATGCTGCTGGACCAGATGGAAATCTTGAAAAAGAATCAGAAATAAATCTGGAGGATTTGCATTTTATCTTTTCCGTGCAAGATATGGCCACATTCCTCTTTCTGCCTATTTTCTGCACACATCTGTGGAGAAGGGCAACAGCCCTGCTAGCTGACAGCACTGTCACTCTGCTCTCATGAGACAGCCCCTGCAGTGTCCAGCTCTGGAGTCACCAACAAAAGCCCATGGAGCTGTTGGAGTCCAGAGGAGGCCATGGAGATGCTGAGGGGCCAAAGCAGCTCTGCTATGGGGACAGCTGAGAGAGTTGGGGTTGTTCAGCCTGGAGAAGAGAAGGCTCCAGGGAGACCTTAGAGCACCTGCCAGGACCTGAAAGGGTACAGGAAAGCTGGGGAGGGACTTCTGACAAGGGGTGGAATGATGGGACCAGGGGGGGATGGCTTTAAACTGGAAAAGGGAGATTTAGACTGGATATTAGGGAGAAATTCTCCCCTGTGAGGTGGTGAGGCCCTGGCCCAGGTTGCCCAGAGAATCTGTAGGTGCCCCCTCCCTGGCAGTGCCCAAGGCCAGGTTGGACGGGGCTTGGAGCAGCCTGGGCTGGTGGAGGTGTCCCTGCCCACGGCAGGGGGGTTAATCCCTTACTTCCCTTCTTTTTAAGGTCCTTTCTCACCCAAAGCACTCTGGCGTTCTGTGACTAACTCCTCTTCACCATGGCACATACAAACCCAGCCAGATGTGAGCCAACATCACATGGTAGAGCATGGCAGCAGAATGCCAATAAAGGTAATCTTCATACGTCAAGCCTTCCTTATTTTAAGTGGAAAAAAAAAATAATCCAAGTGTATTCAAGAAATCTAAACATTTACTTTCATATAAAACATTTACATTCATTACCAGGCGAGATATTGCAAACAACTCTAAGTGAATTTAGCCGAACTTCTGAGCTGTGCAGGCTAATGACTATGCTGACCAGCTTCAAACCCGTATTAAGACTACTGATTATTTATTATAAAATGCCTGCACAGAGGGAGAGACCTAATTGTCTGATGAAGATCCCAACCCCTGTGGGTATCACAGCATACTATACCTGTAAGAGTCAGGGCTCATTAGCCTAATCACAAAGAATAATACTGGGAGCAGAGCTCTGCAAAGCTACTGATTTTTTACTTCCTCTGAGTTTCACAGAAACACCCTCTTCTTTTTTTGCAGTTTGGTGGGGTTCTTTTTCTTGCTATTTCCATCTGACAACAGATCGCCCTCTCCCCCCCAGTCCTCGCCACAGACACCATCAACCCCAGGCTTCACGGGGCCGCGAATGTTCAGCATCTCCTACGGCACCCGATTAATCACAGCCACCCGCTCCCCACACACGGAGCCACGCGGGGCTGCCAAAGCCAGAGCAGATGAGGGTGGTCAGCAGATGTCTGGGTGGTGGGGCTATGGAGTGATCTTTTCCTTTGCATTAATCTCGTGCACATAGGCAGCAGGGATTTTTCAATCCCTGTAATATGCATTGCTGATGAGAAGCTTCCCCGTTATGCTGCTTTCAGTCTGAATCCCTGTGCCTTGCCATGACTTTATGAGTTTCAAGTGCAGATGCATCCAGGATAGGATCCATACATACATTTTTCTTGTTACTTTTCCATGCTGTCTCCTTTCCCCTTTTTCTCAGCCCTGCTCCCTCTCCTCCACAAGGCAATACCAACCTGTCATAGGGAGAAATAGTGCAAGGCTTCCCTAACCAGGCTGGTTATGCAAATAAATGGTTTAGGTTGGAAAAGGCCTTTAAGATCATCCAGTCCAACCATCCAACCAGCTCTAAGTCTGCTACTAGACCATGTTTCTAAGCACGACATCTCCTCATCTTTTGAACCCCTCCAGGGATGGGGACTCCATCACCTCCCTGGGCAGCCCTTTCCAGTGCTCGACAACCCTTTCAGTATCTGCATAGAAAGCAATGCAAGAATGCATTTTGCACCCTTTCCCTCCACCAGTTCATATCTTGTAAATAAGAACATTTTTATTTCTTCACCAAAGCCATTTAACAACCAGCAAAAGTTCTCATCCTTACAGCAGATTTTAATCTCCATCCACTCTTGCTTTATAAATGGGACAAAAAGTGGAGGCTTAATTTTAAATGGTGCAAACGAGACTTCCTTAAGAAACTACAAGCCTTAAAAGATCACACTGTCAGCAAGCCATTCTTGATCTCCTTACATTGTGTTCAAGGATGGCCATTCTTTGGGACTAATGATTATTTTCTTTACAACTGCACCTCTTGTGTATTGCCCAACTATTATCACATCTCTCCTCTCCTCATCACATTCAATACCATCAGTTCCCTTTGCAGCAGTCCAGCCCCTCTCTTGCAAAATGCTGCTTTATTTGTCATCATTTTGTTGCTTACTAAAGCACCGTAAGTACGACCCAACTCCATGACTTTATGCACTTCCCTATGGCTTACACCTCCTTGGTGCTGGGTTTTTTTGCTGCCACGCTGCACTGGAGCCATTCTGCATCGCTTGCACAATATCCCGGGCTTAAACATTTTCCTGGCTGTTTCCTGAATGTCTTGTAGCTGAACCTGTCCCATGTTTCAGTCTCAGCTTCTTCTATCCAGCTTTCTAAACTCAGCCACTTGGACTATTTGCATTTGCTGTTCATTCCTTCTTATTTAACATATAAACCCCATGAAATCTCTAAGAAGATCCTAGCTCCAGGTGCTATACAAACTGGAATGAACATCTCCACATTCTCCATTTTCCACGCAGAATGCAGCAAGATCTTAGGTTAGAAATGAGACACAAAACCAGGCACCTGGTCCTGGTGAGGATGCGGTTCATTGCTCCATTTTCTGCAAGCCCAAAATTGCACGCACGGCTCTGACCTACCAGCACACACTGCAGGTCCCTCACATCACGAGAAGGCTCCAGATTTCATCATCTGATTTTGCCAGCTTCAGAGGATTACCCAACTTCTAAAAAGCCAAGTTTCTTAAAACAAAAATCAGCCAAGGGTCCCAGAAGGCACGCACATACCCACCAAGTGGTCCCTGAGCCCCTCATCACACTCATAAAATGTTCAGCTCATGGGAACTGAGGTCAAGTCTTCATTGCCCCACTGAGGCCACAGATGGCAAAGTATTTTACATTAAAAAACTGTCTAAAGTAGATCACTTTAAAATGAGGTACTTGGCTTCAGCAGTGGTAAAATTTATATAGAGCCAAAACACATGTTATGAACGAGAAAAAAATATCCAAAGGCTTGAAAATTAGCATACATTGATCGAAAAATCTTGGAAAAAACATTGCACATTACAAGACTAAGGAATGAATTTGGCCTGCTTTTTGGACAATGTCTCTTCCCCCTCCCCACAGCTTTCTGGAGCTCATGGTATAGGGACATGGAATACATACATTCTGTGTGTCACAAACAAGATACATGAAGAGATGCAGAAGGCACAAAAGCTTGATCCCAATCCTTTTAAGAATAGTTGAAGATCCCCATCAGCTTGGGGAGATCCATTTGGGCTGTGATCAGAGCATGAAAACCAATAAATGACCTATGAGTAGATTTAGACTGGATATTAGGAAGCAATTCTCCCCTGTGAGGTGGTGAGGCCCTGGCCCAGGTTGCCCAGAGAAGCTGTGGGTCCCTGTAAATGTTCAAGCCCAGGTTGGACGGGGCTTTAAGCAACCCGGTTTAGTGGGAGCTGTCCCTGCCCATGGCAGGGGTTGGAACTGGATGAGCTTTAAGGTCTCTTCCAACCTAAACCATTCTAAGATTCAGTGATAATGGCTCTAAAGCAACAATTTCCTCAGCTGTTTCCCCAGAAATTCTTTGGGATAACGAGACAGGAGATATTATTATTATTACAGTCACAGTACACGTGCCTCTCAGCTGGCACCGACCTGCCTGGCTCAGGCTGGACAGCAGGGTGGACCAGGCCTCAGAGAGGACCCAGGACCAGCCTTGGGCACACCATGGCCACTTCACAGCTCGTGGAGGGGAGCAGATCCCTGAACATGAGGTGGGATGGAGGGGGTCAGCCCAGAGCCTTGTTTTCTGGAAGCGCTACTGTAAATTTCCTGGACCTGCTTTTCCTCCAGTGCTCACTTCCAAGCACCATCAGATGTCCACAGCGAGGGGACGAGCCAATGCGCAATTCATCTGGAATCTGGCGCCGTCAGCTCTCTCAGAGCACATTTACGTGCCAGGGCTGCAAGGGCAGGCTGTTAACCCAGCCCTCAGAGAGGCCAGGAGTATTTCATGCTATATCCTTCAAGCAGAATGGGGACCGCCTAAGTGCTTCTCTAATTCCCAGTTAATCCGCAGCGACGCTGCTGGTCCAGTTAAACCCACAAAAATGAAGACGTGTGAAACTATAAAACCAAGGTTCCTTGGCGGGTGGGCAGGGTTGGAAAAGGTTCAGAGGGACCATGTGCTTTTTAAGTTATGTTTTCTGACCATGCAGCCGGTGTTCCCCTGCTCATGGTGCTCCTCGGAGGAGGGAGCCGGCCTGACCTCCCTGGAAGCTTTCCTGCAGCCCCCGTGTGCTCCTGCCCTGCCACAGAGAGTGGTTTGGCACCGAAAACCTGCCGCCCCGTGAGCCAAATGGATCCCTCGCTGTGCGCACAGCCACCATTATTTCCTCTGACTTTCCCCAGAGCTGTCCCAGGGGCCCTATGCTCTTGCCAAGAACCCATGACATCACTTACATTATTAATAATTACAATATATTCACAGATGGATGGACACTCATATGACAGAATTGTGCTTACAGTCAATACCTCTCCTTTCTCATCCCTCCTTCCCACACCCCCAGTTTTCCCCGTTTGCTTATCTGTTCCCTCCCAGGGAGCAAGGGTCAAAGCCGGTAGTAAAACGAGTTAAGAATATTTTTCCTCTTAACTAAACCAAAACCACATTGCTCCAATGACTCTTCATTTCTCACTCCAAGCTCACATTTGCAGCCCTTCCCGAGACTGCACATCTTTAAGTTCTTGAAGAAAGGCATCGCAAACCTTTGTTCCCTCTCCTATTGCACCACTTAGAGAAGGAAGATGCTTCAATGAAAGCTTTGCAAAGGGAACACAGAGCAAAAGCAACACAGAGCCAGCTCCAGCCACCCTCCTCATCGGTCTGAGCTATTTCACAGTGGCCAAGAGTACGCTAAGTCTTTGCAAAGCGAACAAGCGGAAAGACCCGGCTCCCACTGAGTCGTAAAGAGCCCGGCTCCTATTTTTATGGCATGGAAAAACACAAGGAGGGGAGGGTTGGCAGAAACAAGGGGTGACGGGGACAAACAGAGTCACACTGTGATTCAATGCAAGGGTATGGGCTCACTTGGAAAGTTGCGCTCTTTTGTTTCCCACTTCTCAGGGGCCTTCAGGAAAACACCGATTTTCGGGAGAGCAGCATGTGGTTTCACACCTTGCTCCAAGTTTCTTTGCTGGACATAACAGAGGAGCTTGCACAGTTTAATCCAGGGACTCTCACCTTCGGGTACACAAAGGCAGTTCGTTAACAAAGAACAGAGCATCACGAGAGGACCAAATCCATCTCGCGCCGTAGCGTGGCCCAAGCAAAGCCTGACCGCATCCTGGCTCCAGCTCGGAGCACATTTGGACGAGCTCCGCTGCGCTGAGCCCCCAAGGAAATGCAGCTCCATTTGCTGCTGTTGGAATTGCCATTACATCCCCAGGGATACAGGGGTGAGCCAAAACACCCCTGTCCTGAGCAAAGACTCCCTCACTAGATGTGTCTTGACAAAGCTCAGGCTCAGTATGCAATTTCACCCTAAGGAATTTAAACATTTTTTGTTAGAAATCACTTAACAGATATAGTTACATACACATTTTTTGCACAACAGTTTTCGCCCTGTCTCCTTCTCAGGTGCTATTAACACACACGCATCCTCTCCTTAAGGCATGGCTTGACATCCATAGTCTATTTACAGAGCATCTCTCCATGGCTTTACCTATTAAAATTACAGTGTATGTATCAAAGAAGAGCAGAAAATATAAAGTGTTAACAGAGCCTTTACACAGCACCATACCAAGACAACACTGGTTGTACAAATACCTTCATTTCTGACCTGGACTAGGCATTAACCCAGTCCTAGGATGCTCTGGAGAAAATACCTCTACATAAATACATAGCAATCGTAGGTGGCTTTGGGTGTGCACACACACCCGTATGTTGTGCCCAAATACTTGCTCCAAAGCAAGGTTCCCAGCTCCCAAAGTCTGCTCAGTGTCTGGTCCCACTAAGTCTCGTGCTGGCTCCCGTGCTTGCAAGGGAGAGCTCCATCTCAGGGAGGTGATTAGAGAAAGTAGGCAATGAAGTAGATTACATCTTTGCTCATTAAAGAAAGAAAATTCCTGTAAACCTGCATGAGCTTATCATAAAAGAAGTATTTTCCTTCCCTTGACAGCTTTTGTTCTGGAAAAAAAAAAAATAATAATTCCTTGCATACCTCAAAAGCAAACAAACACAAATCCGAGTCACCTTGGGCGTTGGGGTGGTTGTTTCTTTTATTTCTTTGCCTACCGCTAGCAGCGTTACAATTTTCTCAGAGCATAAAAATAAAAAAAATATTTTTTATTAAAAAAAAGGAGACGACTTCAGCTTTGACAAAGCTCTTTTTCCCAGTATCGACAAGCAATCATCATCTATCTTACAAATGGGTACTTGCCTCACAGCACATTTCTGCGATCACTGGATTTCGAGTCCTTCGAGAGCCAAGATAACAAACGAATCTTCACCGGCTTCAATGATTTCAAAGCTAATCAGAAGATAAAAAGGCTGGCGGGACAGCTGACAATACATTACCAACCAACAACTGATCTTTGCAGGACATTTATGTATTTAAATTCCGAATGTGGAGAAGCTCAGACGCATGTTTATGAATACGAGGTGGCCAGAGCAAAGCCATAGAGCGGTGTGGACACCACCAAGGTGTGTGGGTGCTTTGCCTGGGTCCCATACGGCTGCACAAGGCTGTGCCACCAGGATGAGACCCGCAGAGGTTCCCCACTGCACCCCTATGGGGGTTTTTCCCCAAAACAGCTCACTCAACACTGATTTCTGCTAGAAGGCAAGACAAGTAATGGAAATGGCAAATCCCACTGGCCACATCCAAGAGCTCTCTATTTGTCATGGAGGCCCCAGATTTCTCCACATTAAGGTCAACTGCCAAATTCCCACCAAACTGGCTCTGCAAAAAGCAACATCCCCAATCTCAACCATTCTGCTGCTTTCTGCATTTGGACCACAGACAAGTTTTCTGCCAAAAAGATCATTCCCAATAGCGCATGATGAACTACGATCAGAGTCCTGCAACCTCTGAACCTGGTGCTCCTGTGCCCTGCTCAGGACCCATCACAGCAATGGGTCAACACACCTGGATCAAGGATGCTGACAGCAAATTTAAACACTCCTTCAAGCTCTGACCAGGAAAACACTTAAACCTTCTGATAGCTCACTCTTCAAAAGCATTTGTTCTCCATACCCAGTGCCTACACATGGCTGCCCTGAAATATGAACATCAATACATAGATACCAGTCATGACAGTAATTACTCAAGCCTCCATCCAACGGAGGCACTGCAGAAGGAATATTCTGTATTCCCCAGCGGCAGTGTCGGGGGGCTGCTGATAATCCTCGCGACTTGGAAGGGGAGCCCAGCGAGAGGTGGTTTAGGGCATTTGACTCTGCCTTTGATGAGGGAGCAGTTAGAGAAGTAGAGCCACGATAACCTCCTGACTCCAGAAAAATGTTAAAATGTGGCTCAGCAAGAATTCCTGATTGTTTTTACTTTACCTCCTGACTCCCGAGTTCAAAGCGGCGAAGCCGTTTCAAAAGACAGGCGAATACATTTAGATTTTGGTGACTGATCACAAGTTTCCCAAAAGCTTACGTATTCATCCCAACGGGGAAAAGGATCACCAGGGGCAGCTGTAATCGGGCCGGGGGCATTTTGATTATCTGCAGATTACCTGGTTCTTGATGCAAAGAAATACCTGCCAATTTGCTCAGCGGGGCTCGGGAGGAGTTTCGGTGGGAGACCAGATACAACGAGGAGCCCTTCCGACCCTGGACCTCCCCCGTCGTGTCCACTCAGAGCCCCTCCGAGGAGCTGTCACAGGGCTTCTCTACCCTGACCAAATCTCGGCTACTGAAAAAGAAAATAAATGGCACAGGAGCCGTTTAATACCCACCACAGCAGTGGCTTGGCACTGAGGACCTGCCAAAAAAGCATCTCGAAAATTATCACCGCTGCAAGGGGACCGGGGCTGGCGGGCCGGGGGGAAGCAGCCCTATCCCCCACCTAACAGCAGCTCCAATTTATTACATTTTTAGTCTTCGGTCAACTTTCAGAAAAACCACTGAAAAGTGAGTTTCCATTACCACATACATCATCTTATCAACCTTATTTTTTGTGATATTTGGTAAATTACAATAAATTTGCTTTCTTCTGAATATTCAGATGCTTCAAAAGGTACCCAAAGGATGCAATTAGACCCTAGGGAAATATGCTATTATGTGCACATATCATGTTTTGCATAGGCTTTCCAGCATCTACATAATTTATGTTTTTCTGCATAATTTCCCCTTTTCATGTTTCCTATGTGTTTGTGAGATAATGCAGAAGTCAGTTCTCTGCCACCAAAAACACAGAAAGAACTTAAGTCTGTATTCTTACTTCACCCAATCTGCTTTCCTTCTCACAAAAACCCTTGGAAAAACCCCTGGAGAAATCCTTTCATATGCACCAAACATCAATGCCCAAGGAAAAACCCAGAAGGTTGAGGCAGCTCTCTGAAAGGAACCAGAACCTTGTCCACTCCCGTATTCAGCTGGGCATTCAGAGGGGCCTCTGATGGATAACGTTGAAATGGGAAAGCTTTTAAACTGCTCATAATCCTCGCTTCGTGTTTGAAACGGACAAAAAAAATCAGTCTCCAAAACTTTCAAGTGGCTTTTTTAGCTTTCCATGGCAGTCACTTGCATCCAAGCTTGCTTTTAAGAAAAGAAATTTTAAAAAATAATTAGGAGTAATTATAAAAAGAAGATATTTCAGTTAGGATGTAGTTAAAGTTGATGCCTACCCTGCCTTTTTAACTCCGTAGGCTGGAGGTTTTTTGCTTGTGGATTTTTAATTTTATATTTTAAAATTATAACCAAAAACCACAAGGAAATACAAGTGGGAAGGAAGACTTTGCACAGGTGAACCCAGGCAAGCGTGGCCAGAGGCCTAATACCTTAATGTGGATATTCCCCTTCCCTAGGATGCAGTAAATGACTTGTGGATAAGAAATTGTTTAAATCTTTGGTTGTTATTTTTGCTGCTCTCTCTCAGGTACCACCCCGGGACTCCTCTTCCCCAGGAGGTGATGGACACAAAA
>NW_010203653.1:0-8717 GCF_000695765.1 Mesitornis unicolor
CCTTCCAATCCCTAATGTTCTGTGATTCTGATTCTTGAAAATACAAAGCAGTAAATCAGACATGCAAATATAAGAACTAATTAACTTTTAAAAGCATTCTTCATACCACAAGGTACCACAACAGGTTTTGAAACTCCTTTTCCAACACACATCATTATCATCTTTCAGAAGTGTACCATTTCCACAGTGCTCCACATATAAAGACAGGAGACGATACACACTTTTTTAATTGGATGCAGTGCAGCTGTTGAATAAAGGAAGAAGTAAGCCTACAGACTGGGCTCTTTCTAGGACACGTAAGTCCTTTTAGGTCCTTACATTGCCACAGCCACTGCTGTGCATCTTTCAAATGCATAGATTCACTCTAAATGCATTTGCTGCCTTTGCAAATTAAATTAATTCCATTTGCCAAATAAAAACCCAACAACTTAAAGCTGAAATGCTGAGAATGGAGACTGGATAGAAGGATAGCACATATAGTCAGAAACAAATGCTCATCTAATCAATCACTTTATTCTTCAAAAGGGAATGTAGTTTGGCCTAGGATAAAAAAAAAAAAAAAATCAGTGTGTCAGTTCAATAGCAATTTTACAGAGACTGCAAAAAATGTGCACTTCAATGGGATTGTAAGGAATAAGCCAGAGCTCTTGAACAAAAATTAAATTCTTTTTGTAAAAACAAATACTAAGAAATAGTCTCTGCCTTGAAGAGGGATCTAGAAGGAATATAAAAACAGACAGAACAAAGCAGTTAAGAAGTAAACAGTAAAATGTGTATTACATTCAAATTCATCTAACTCTGAGTCAGTGAACAGGCACAAACCATTACTGTCACTGGCACATTACATATAAATTTTTTTGTCATCTTAGTCTATGAACTCTAGGACAAAATTATCTCTTAAGGAAATTTCACATTTAAAAATAAATGTTTCTACACAACTCCACATAGGTAGAACTGGGTTCAGTCATCTCTGGCAGAGTGAAAAGGCTGCAGACCTTTATCATCAGCCTGCTTTATCCAATACATGTGCCTTACAAGCAGCAGTATCAATCCCCCAAAGGTTGAAAACTACTAGTTCCAATAAAATTGCATCAACAGCACATTTGAAAACTAAGGAAGATTTTCAAGCTCTCTGTGTTACATTTACTTGGGTTGTTGTTTAAATTCAGCCTTCAAGGCTTCAGCACTCTGGGGACTCAGCAGATTTTGGCATGGGGTCACTCCTGCTGCAAGCAGCTGCCAGAGGCTGGGCTGGAGAGCCAGGAGGGAGAGCACTCTTGCTGTCCACAGAGAGGCAACCAGCCCAAACCTGCACCAGCCCATTCGTGGATTTCAAGGACAACCCAGTCAGCTGCCATTTTTTGGTGTTGCTTTAGAACAGTAATGACTTTTTAATGGTTTTACCAAAATAAAAGCAAAAAGCTGTTAGTCACGTTTGAGATCACCAGTGGCACAACCAGAGACCACGTACTCCATTTTTCCTCCTGACAGGTTTCCCCTTTTCCCCGAGACATTCTTTCCACTGAACTGAATTTGCAACAGAATGAACATAAAACAGACCTCTAAAAAAAAAGGCAATTGCTCTGAAATAATAACAAACAGAAAAAGACATAGTAATTTCTGTTGGCGTAAGACAAATTAGTGCAATTTAACACATAGCCTGATGAATACCTCCCACCAAATAATTAACCATACACAGATGAAAAGATAAGGACTAACCATTGCCAGACAAAATATTCCTACTGAAGCTAAAAGAAATCAAATTTCAAGGAAAGTTTCAAGCAAACACTAAAAACTTTACCATGCTTGCAGAATTCCACGCTTTTTCAGTAAGTCAGGAATTAGAAACTTGTTTGGTTTATGAAAAGGAATGCATAACATGCTTGACCATGATAGTGAAGAATTGGAACAGATCACACCACATGTCCTCTCCAGACCTAAGATTCTAAGATGACTGAATACTGAAAGCAAGGTGATCCGGATGGTTCTCAGCCTGCAATTCCGCCCTTGTGATTCCTCCTTTCTGTCCCAATTTAGTGTATTTTCTCCCAGCTTCTACTGTTCTTTCAACCTCAATGAAACGTGGTCTCAGGAAACAGTACACTATTTCAGAGCTCTAACTTTGATGTAATTTGTTGGTGAAACAAGATAATATTGTTAGTGATCAATTAATCTGCTTAGCATTCAGAACTGCTCAATTACATGGTTAACATAAGCATGTTAAGAGCTTGAAAGCAGAGCTAAATGGGTAATGAAATTCTATGGCTTGGTGGCTGAGTTAAAATACAGAAGGGAAGATGGAGCAGAAATTATCTTAGCTCAAGAAACAGCAACATTTCAAACTAATCCCAAGAGCAGGTTCAACGAAAAATACAGTTCTTTATGCCATTTTGGTTAGCATATTTTTTAATTAAAATATGAAATATAATATACGCATCATATATATATAAATATAATTTAACATCTAACAACAAATAACACATTCTGTTGCAATATAAGGTCCTACAAACTCTTTAACTAGTTTAGTTTGATGCTTCTAGAGTTCCTCTATTGTCATCTTTAATTCTTTGGCTGAAACTTTGCATCATGTTGGTTCTCTCACTTTTTTTGAATCTTTGCATCATATAAGGGGGAGGGAGGGTGATTTCATAATGAATGTACCACTTGGTAGTAAAGAGCATGTGTCTGTCACAGAATATGATATGAAATACTGAACTTAGAAGTACAGAATAATAATTTAGGAAGCTTCTGAGAATTTGTTGCTTCAAGCTACAGAGCTGCTGACAGAACAAAAAAATGGAGACAGAAGGGACATGCTACTCCACTGACCATATTTTTCTTTGCATGAGTCAGCAAACACTGCTAAGATGACACAGGAGTTTTAAAGACTTCAACCCCAGAACTATGCACACGCAGCCAATGATGCCAATGTACAAAAACCAACAAAAAGACAGCTCTAGTGTTCCAAAATGGCTTCACGCAGAAATGCTGCACAGTGAAACTACAAAGAGAGAAGCTCAAAAGATAACATGAATCTTTAATTAAAATATTTTATAATCATTGAATAACTTAGGTTGGCAGGGACCTCTGGAGGTCATCTGGTCCAGTTTCAACCAAAGCACAGCCAACTCTTTGAAATAAAAGAGAAAACAAGAATAAGCACAACAATAGTAATTTACAAAAGGACATCAAAAGTCTTTGTGACTTACATAAAATATAACATAAAAGTCAACCAAATTAAACAAACAAACAAAAAAATATGGAATAAAATGCAAACCCTCTGAAGTGCGTTCTAGGCTACCTGCTTCTGAGTTAACACTCTCCCTTTACAAAACACCTTAAAAGAACCTAGAAAGCAATACACGATGATTGCAAATGAATGAATGTGCTTCAAAATTATTATTTTTTATTAATGTATTTTTTTTCACTCTACTGAGGTCCAAAATGCAGACACTTTACACCATTCCTTGGCAACTGATAAAATAAGACAAAAAAGGGAATATATTTAAATGCTAAGTTCCCCCCTGTCTGAAGCCTCTGGAAGCCACACTTCTGACAGGGGCAAGACACTGAAGAGTTCATTAATATTTCAGTTCAGTGTCCCTCATCCAGCTGGTATCAGACATCTATGAGAAAGGTGCAAGAGCTCCCTGACAGGCAGATAAGGTACTCTCCAGCCTCTAGGAAAGTCTTTTCCTAAGCCCCCATGGTTCTCAAGAATGTTGTTTGGTACTCCTTTCCAAGATTCTTTCATGCTTTTTTTTTTCCTTTTTTTTTTTTTTAAACTAAGTATTATTTTTTCTTGTTAAACTCAAATCACCGTAGTTGAGACCAAGAAGCTCACACGTAACATGATAAATGTATCTGTACATCGCAAGGTCAGCAAAGGTACAAATAACCTGAAGTCTGAGATGGATGCACCTGGGCTTTAGTCAGCGTGCTGTGCCTGCAAGCAACCCACGGGAAAATCCCAGCCCTCCTGTGTGACCTTTAACAGGAATCTCAAGTGGGATCCTTTCATACAAGTTGAGCTGACTAAGCATCAGGATTAGATTAAGTCAGACAGCCAAGACTCTTCTATAATCAGTAGAGAGGGACAGGAAACTCCAGAAAGTAATTCACGTTACTGTAAAACAAGGAAAGAATTGAGAGGAAAAGAAAGTGGAGCAGACCAACACAAGTTTTCCGAATAGGATTTAGGAAAATATCACACCTAATTTTCACTACAGCCTTCTTTAAAAGCCACATGATTAAACATACGTATATTGAAGGAACCCTGAGAACAAAGATACTACAGCCCTAAGAAAATAGTAAAGCTAGAACTGTTTCTGAAAAAATCTCTCTGCCATATGAGAGACATGTATATATATATCTAACTGAAAACAAACAAACAAACAATACTCACTGTGTAATTTCATATTCTGTACGACTTGAGACTGTATCGTTAAATACTTTTTCCAGTGTAATTAATTTTAGATACCAGAGAACAAAAAACTGTCTTGGAACATGAATGGCAGCAGGGTGCACTTTACACTATATCTCCTTTTCAAACATATCTTTACACTTCACTTAAAAATGTAGAATGGGAGCATAATATCTCATTCACTGCTAACAGCACTATGAATGAAAGGCCCTCTGAACATCTGTTCAATGATATTTAATGCATGGTCTAATAAGCACTGGCATTTCCCGCTCACAGATTTGTAGAAATTACATAGGGGCTACAATTTTGTTGACAGATCTGTACTCTTCTGGAAAGACTCTCTGACCAGTCCTCAAGGCTTTAGTTTAATTCCTCATGGACATTACCATATGCTTGCAACTCTGGCTAGCTACAACTAAGGCAGGTTTGATCATGGGATTGGAGACACATTGTCTAAATGCCATATAGCACCAAAAGCCACTCCCCAAATTAGCTGTTGCTAGGAGAGAAAGGAATGACAGAGAAACACAGGAACGGAGTATGAGCCAGACTGAGTTTTTCAAAGGAAACAGAAACACTGGGATTTCTTCACAGAGCTGGCATTTAGGAGGCATTATCAGAGAGTTTATATAGTCAGGTCCACAGCCTCTTCCCAGACACAGTCCTTTTAACTTTCAGCAGAGTTAAAGTAGCTATCACAGGTAAACAGCAAGGAAGCGCAGAAATCACTTCCCTTACTCTAATACAATGGAGAAAAAAACTGTCTTGATTTTTTTACAGTTCTATACTTGAAACTGCAAAGGACATAAGTTAGTTTTGATTTTTAAATGAAAGTATACTCACTTCCTATTTAATATTTTAAAATCCAGTAGGAGAGGTTACTTCAAAGTTTTACTTCAGGGTAGTGGAAAGACAAGCAATAAAGAAAGTTTTTCAAGCTTGATTCCTTGCATTTGAGCATGCAAGGAGATGAAAATAAGATCTGAAACTTGTGCACTATTAGTCACACTTAAGAGGTCCAAGATAATGACAATGCAAGAGCTAACACAACATCTGTGTGGAAAGAAACCTGACCCACCGTAAGTAATATCTTTCTTGGTTCGTAAAGCTCCCTATGGACTTTATCCAACACACTTTGTAGATCTGCTCTCTTTCTATTCCTCCGCTACGAACTTGTACTCATCTCAAGCTGGCTGCCTTCTCTGCTCTCCGCATAACCTCAGCACTTTTGCTACACAAGCCAACCCCTCTGCAGTTCTTGCTATCTGGAGCAATCTTCCTGTATATCTACACCTGTACAGCTCCTTCTCCTCCCTCATCCTCCCCCTCCCTAATTATTCAACTTCATGAATGGTATTACACAGCCTTGCAGTCTTGAAACACAATTCAAACCAAGAAAAAAGAAAACCTTCAGTGAAAATAAAGCCATGGGGAACAGTGTGGTGTAATCCAGCACACACAGCTGAATGTAGAAATGACTGAGGAGGACAAATACAAGGATGCAAGCATGAGTGCATGCAACTTTCAGAGTGAGAAAAAGCTGAGAAATGAGGCAGCTGAAAGTCCTTACCAGAACCAAAGGCTGCTCCATTAATCTGCACTGCTCAATGCTTGTTATCCTGCTGGGCCCTGCATATAATTTCCAGAAAAGACCCTTAGGAACTTTCACTAGAAAAAAACACCATTGAAATATCAATAAACTACTGTGTATACATAATACAGGAGATTGTTCTGATGGTGACTGTTTGTCTGAACAGCCTGGTACAAGGCCATCCTAGCTTCTTATTCAAATCTGCAAATGATAAGGGTGTCTCCCTTCACATGTGCCACCCGTATTTACTGCTCACTGACCAAATATGGTTGGCCACTCAAATGCAGGTAAATTGTTGAGGACTATATTGGCAATTGAGAGCACCCTACCTTTTAAGCAACAGTCACACTATGCTTAGGTCAAGCTTGAAGCACAAGGAGAAAGCTTTGCACTTGTCCTCATCCATATGTGAGACCATCCCTCTCTTAACGTATCTCCCTACTAACAATTTCTTATGAGGTAGGATGATGTATTTTAGCACTGCCTAGCAAAGCCACTCCCAGACCATGTACTTTCTAAAGAGCAATGATAAGCCTTTGTACTTTCAGGAAAATAGTTATAATCTCCCCCCGCTTCTTTTTTTTTTGTGTGTGTGGGGGTAGTTAATACAGTGGCAGTTACTTTTTAGTTAGATATACAGGGAGAATGCTGAAGGTGCACAGGTAAACAAATCAGAAAGTGACAGCCTGAACTACACTCCCCAGAACCAGGTTTGTGTAAATATCATGTAACATTCCTTAAATAATAAAGAACGGTTCATTTTTCCTACAGCATCTTGTAAGCCCTGTGCATTTGTTACAAGGTGCCACAGAAATTTCCCACAGGGAAGCACATGAAAACCACTACTTACACTTGGTCTTCCATATACACTACAAAGCAGAAGTGAAGTCTGGGGAAGATAATTCTCTCCTAGACACCTAATGAGCCACTTCGAACCCCTCACCTCTGTTCATCAAAACATTGCAAGTGGAAAAAAAATCTAGTTCTTCCTAAGTTCTTCCCAAGGGAGCTAATATTATTGCAAAGCATGAAATAATGCACCTAAAAATGGTGATCTGACAGTGTGGAACAAGCTGCAAAAGTGAGGGGTATGCAGCCAACTCAGCAAAGGCCCGAGACTGATCTTGAACATGGCAAAGAGAAAAGTAATCAAAAATGTTGGCAAATATCCCCCCCAGTTCTGCCTACTTGGAACAAATCTGTATTTCCCTGCTGCTGAGATGCTTGTCACTAGGCAGCAACGCAGATTAATAAAAACATGCCTTCCAGAAAACTTCTAGATTATAAAATCCTTTAGACAACCAACCTTGGGAAGAACAGTGGATTTTTACAAACTCACTTTGAATTCACAAAACTCACATCAATGAATTAAACTAGCCGCTGGTTTATTCCAAGCCACCAGCTATGAAAAGTATGGTAGAAACCTTAAATATTCGGTCATCATTCGGACCTGCATATTTTGTAAGCAGCAGGCATTTCCATAAGCCTATTAACCTCTTGACACAAAGGACCACTTATGGCACGTAGGAAGCCTTTGCAATTCATGTTTTTTCTTTCAAATTAAATTTAAAAAACAACTACTAACAAGAAGAGACAAAGTGATACAGCAGCCTTTTCCCTTTATACTTGATATTCATGTGGTGATCAGGATACATTAAACAATGTTTTACTTCACATAGATTGAGCAACTGGATGCCTTATAAGAACAGGTAAAACACCAAGCCATTCATATCTAAAAGACCAAAATTAATTCTACAGTTCTAAAAGTAAAAACTGAGAAACAGAAAAACACAAACACTTGCTGAGTATTTCAGACAAAGGGGATGAAAAAAAAATCAAAATAAAATATACTTTGGAAAGCAAATGGTAACGTACAACAATCAAAATACTCGATTAAACATTTTAACATTATTCAGCCTATTCCAACTGCTATTACTATATTGAAATATGTTTTTAGATAATCTACAACTTCACCACAGCTAAAATTAAGTGAAACAAATTCACTCAGTCAGCACTACAACAGACACCTCACTAGACTCTTATGTGCCCTGCAGCATGACCACTCCAGCAAGACCTTGATCTTGCAAGAACCTATAAACATCCTGAAGCCATAAGCTTAAGCAAATGTTCTCACGATAGCCTGGAGAACTGAAGCTAACTCAGTAAAGCAAATACACTGATCTGTATTTGGGTAGTGGGGAACTGCTTGTGTCATTTCTGTTCATGTTACTTTCCTCTCCAAAAAAACAGTCTTGCTCTTGTCAAGATCCAATGTTTCTGACATAAGAGAGAGGTCATAATCTTCCTAAAGCCAAAGACTTGACACTGTTAAAAAGGCAAGAGCAATTCAGAAGGCAAAGCAAAAATACCAGTTCAATGGGGAATGAGAATATGAATAAGACTGAATATGCATCAGTCAGGTTTAAACAATATTTAAATAATTAGAAAGTTGCTGAAAGGCACGGCATGTGAGGAGGTTGTGTTCTCAAATGAAGAAGATTGAAAATCTCTCTTGGCGTTTGTATTAGAGATGTGAATGTTAACCCCAAAACATGTGGCACTTCACAGAAGCAGAATGGCTCCTGGCAAACGAGATAACTAAAACAGCCCCTGACACTGCTACCGTGTGCCTGGTATTTGCTAAGGCACCTCTACATGACCACCCATCAGCTGTGGCTGCAAATATTGCCCACAAGGGGAAGA
>NW_010203653.1:8748-14384 GCF_000695765.1 Mesitornis unicolor
GGATATATAGTCATGGCTACTATAAAAAATGTGAGCAGAATGGAAACTGTGTGTAAAATGGAATAAAAAAGTGAAACCAACAGTATTTTTAATTAGAAAGTGTTTGAAAAAAAAATGAACAAAAGAAACACCCCTGCAGCAAAACTTTTGACATGAACAGCAAAGAGATTCAGTGTTCATTTAAAGGTTTTATCTTCAACCATCTGTGACTTAACTGTTATTAATTTATAGTTATATATCACTTCTTGCTACATACTGTGAGGAGTAGGGCTGGTGGAAAGACATTTAATGACAGTAAGCAGAGTACTTCCTAATTTAAGTAACTCCCAGAAATGTTCTTATCTACTGAACAAACATTCCAGTGTTTTAATTAAGTCAAGCTGACAGAGATCAAATGAACATGTATATAGCAAATCGGGAGTAACTCACAGCAGTGTAAGATGCACTTATGTTCCTGAGGCCAAGCTGAGCCTTTGAGATTTCTTCTCCCCTTTAAGTTGGAGTACATAGGGAAAAGCATTCTAGAAAACATGTTGTATGGAGGCTCTTTAAGCTACGTTGTTACTCTAAAGTTAAGTGTTTCAAACATTTAGTTGAGTAAACAAATCACTGGTAACACTAAAAAACTTAACTTACTTAAAAAGAAATCTATTGCAAGGGAAGTAGAGCACTCAGTAGCACACATTTCAAAGGGTTAGTCAGAACTACCAACAGCTGATCAAAAAGAAGGGTTAACATCACAGGAATCACTGTCTACTTACATTTCTTCTGTCCATTACTGCAAGAAGCTGGAGACCAGACTGAGCGGCAGTGACCTCCCTGACACGGATCTGCACAACCACGTATTTCACAATGCCTTTGAACATGCATCATCAGGCTCTTGTAGGAAGGAGTCACACTGATTTGTTTGCTCAGCATCTGTCACTGCTACAATCCAACACCAGAATTATGTATCAGTGCAAAATACAAGGCTCAGATGAGCCATCAAATGGCTTTACCAGTCTGCCTATACAGGAGGTGAGGAAGCAAGGAGATGACCCCAAATTTCAGATGATCTTCCCTACTGTGCTTTTATGCTTAACTAAGACAAAACAGTTTCGATATGAGGATAATGTAGGCATAAGAACAAGACAGGCACGCCCATGCAGTTGCCATACGGTGGGTCACTTGATTAGGACAGGGCAGAGAGGAGAGGAATATGTGTTTCTGAGATGGGAGGAACAAGAACATGATTTAGGCCTCTTGGACTTCATCCCCAACTATGCTTATGCCTTATGTCTTATGTGCAAGACACTTGATCTCTACTAATGCTAACCCACAAGCAAATGCAGCAGTCCTTGACTGCTTGAGTTTTCCTAAACATTTTTTATCTTCTACATGAATGTGCTGTCTTTGAAAATACTATTCTATTGATTTTCCTAAGAGAAAAGTGCCTTTAGAAAGCATAAGTGGAGTAACACATCATTGGCTGGAACCTCTCACAACACCTTGAGTCTCAAGTCAAACTGAGTCAAGAAGCAATGCATTACAGAAGATAAATGTGAGTAGGTAGGTACATCTTACAGCAACTATTTCTCCATGTTATGGAAAAACAAATAGGCATTCTGAAACACGAGCAAAGAGTGCAAAGAGGTTGCAGTAAAATTGTAAGTCACGTGAGAACAGAGCAGTGCCCTTAAATGACAGAATAAGGAAATTATAGAACAAGTCTAGGTATAGAAACACTTTTTTAATGTAGCCTTCCAAGTGATCTATTCCTCATAATGCACAGGAATGGAAGAATTTTCTGTCCCAAAAGAATCTAAGAATATACTGCAGAAACTGACTTCAGCGAGAAACCAGGACAGGATAAAAAACAGTGCATTTCTTCCATTATTTGACAGCACAGTTCTTACGCCTTCAGAGCAGCAAAGGAAGTTTTGCAAAACTGCTCCATTACATCACAAAACTGTTATGGAATACTCCAATTCTTAGACATATGTCTGCTCTCCCAAATCAGCACAATAATTGCAGTTGAAACCAATGCAGATAATCTATAACCAACAAATTTATGTCTTAAAATTGTCTTTACCTTATCATCCATCATATAAATATCTGGGGCCTTTATTTCAAAACAGATTACAAAAACTTCAACTAGTTGATCAAAAACTTATACGAAAATGCTCATTGTATACAGACCAATTTAAAACTCAGAGCTCTAGACAAATTTCACTATGATTACTTAGAAAGCATCAAAATGCTGTAGAATTGTTTGGCTGCATACATCCAAAGAAGAGAATAAAAACAAGCCTAACCAATTACAGTACGTGTCTGGAAAATGGAGACTAGTGAGTCATGAAGATACTTAATGTTCAAGATTCAGGAGTCAAGAATAAGGATCCAAACATTTTTGAGCATTTAAGTCTAGGCTTAGGTAAAGGATTTGGAAGAAGCAGACAGGATCCAAGTCCCACAGAAAGCACACAAGGATGCCAAATAGTTTTCACTGAGCCTGTGAACTCAGGTTAACATCAGCAAGAGCTGCTAAACGCTCACTCCCTTAGGTGTTGACTCTCATGTTGTACTGACCCTTCACAGTTCACCTACCCTTTTTTTAAGCTCATAAATGTATGTATATTCCTCATCTTCAAGAAATGCAAGAGAAAGTAAGCATGAATATAATTATTAGAATCTCCCAAAGTCATACATAAAATTTATTTTCAAGAAAGAGACCCAAGCAATCAACTCCTAAAGTCTGAAAACAAAAGGATTGTATCAGACTCATTCCTAATAAGTATTTGTAAGTTCAAAATTAGCATTCTTTTAAAAATAATGTTGAACTAAAATTATATTGGGCAAATTAAATGGGGGAAAAAGAATTTTGAATCTTCACTTATAGAAATTTTACATACATCATCTTCATTATGGTTTTTGACTTTTGAATAGATAATCTGTCTCATTTCTCTGCAATTCTAACACTTCATCTCTTAGTCATCATGACAAGACAGTTTGCTATTGAAAAAAGAGGCTAATGTAAGAATAAGAAATAAGAAACCTTGCAGTGGAGAGGAAAAAATCAGAAGTGCTACAAAGAGGAGAAAACAGTATCCTTTCTGTGAGGAGAGGATCACTAACCAACTCAATTCTCTGGAGAAGAGAGGTCTACAGGACCTAAATAAACTGCCTGCTCACTACAAACAGCTTTGAAAAGAGCTGAAAATACAATATAACTTCTGTGAGAGCTTTTAAGATCACCACCTTACCTTTGGATCTGGCTTTGGACTTCCTCCTAAAGTTCCGGTCAACTAAATTAATTCCTGATTGCCAGGAGGAGAGAGCACTGAAGTTCATTTGGTTTTATGGAGTAGAAGTTTTTGGTCTTTGTTTTAACTAAACTATGTACATCAGTAGCTAGTAACAAGGCTTTCCAAATTTAATTCCTCTGTTAGTATGTGTTAAGATCAATATGGTATGACAGGGATCACTCAACGCATCACTCATTTTTCCTCTGATGAACAAGTCAGTTGGCATCAGCCTATTTAGCAAAGGCATCCCATACCAAGACCAACATACTACAACACACTTCTCATGAAAACCTGAATAAAAAATGAGAGCTTATTGATTGATTCTGATTAGATGGAAGGAAAAACAAAGAAGTGAAAAAGAGAGCAAGCTAGCAACAACAGCAACAAAAAGTCCTTCCTATCAATCCTTCATAGAACAGGCAATTTTCAGCATTTGTTCACAAACAGCTACAAGGATGGGAAAAGCAACACCCTGGCCTCTGACATCCAGGTTGATGCCTGCTAGGAATGACGTACAAGCAGTTCTCAAAAGCCACATTGCATAACTGCATAGGGCTCAGTACCGGACAAAAGGGTGGGACTGGGAGCTCACAGGGAGCATTTGGACAAAATCTGAGAAAAGAGATTTTCAAACACGCCTTATTTAAAGAGGCCTCCAAACTTTATCAGCCCCAGGAGCAGCCATTGTTTTATCCAGTCTCAAACAGAACAACTTACTGATTGCATCTTTTTTTCCTGGGAAGCAAAGGAATCAGTCTGGCACACTGATTCATGGTGTTACTACACTGGCTTCCCTCAACTGGAACATTCCTTCAGCATCCCATGAAGGGCTATTAAAATAAGTAAATCACAAGAACCATCTGTCCTCTGCAGAGAGGAGGGAAAGGGGAACTGCAGTGGGTTTCTGCCTTGCTGCACAGTGTTGACCTCTTCCAGTTTGTGGGATGAGTCCATGTTATTCTGAGAACTGAAAGCCTACATCCAATCACAGAATCACAGAACGTTAGGGATTGGAAGGGACCTCAAAGGATCATCTAGTCCAATTCCCCTGCCGGAGCAGGAACACCTAGATGAGGTTGCACAGGAAGGCATCTAGGCGGGTTTTGAATGTCTCCAGAGAAGGAGACTCCACAACCTCTCTGGGCAGCCTGTTCCAGTGCTTTGTTACCCTCACTGAGAAGAAGTTTCTTCTCAAATTTAAGTGGAACCTCCTGTGTTCCAGCTTGTGCCCATTACCCCTTGTCCTATCATTGTTTGTCACTGAGAAGAGCCTGGCTCCATCCTCGTGACACTCACCCTTTAAATATTTATAAACATGAATGGGGTCTCCCCTCAGTCTCCTCTTCTGCAAACTAAAGAGACCCAGCTCCCTCAGCCGCTCCTCATAAGGGAGATGCTCCACTCCCTTGATCATCCAATATGCCACATTTTGTGTGTTTAGCTAAACTTTAAGTTCCACAGCAAAAAGGACTAGACCTGGGGCCGCATGGGCCAAAAGACCATAACAGTATGCTGGGAAAAAGGACATCATCTTTCTCTTTCCTTCCCAATAAAACCTTCATCACTTGTGGTTTTTGTGTGTCACTGTCTTCTTCCACTTTAGTTGACATCCTCCCTTTAGGCTAAAAGCTAAATGCTATATGCTAATGCTGTATGCTAATGAATATACATATATATTAAAAAAGAACTTTATAGCTATTCTTATAAGAAGAGAAAAATTGTGTTTTCCATGCAAATTCACTCTTTTACAACAGTACCTGGTATCAATTTTCATCAAACCCACATCGTACTAAACTTTCATTCACACCAGCAGAGTATTTTTCTGCCTTCTGAGCAAACCTCTTCACTTCTCTGCTACCACCAAAGCAGAGTTAAGAGTAGGATGCAATTACGGTATTAAGCAAATGGAGAGGTGATAAGATACACAAGCTTAAATGAAAGTGAATAAAAAAAGGAGAAAAAGGCACTTTAAAAAGTATCTTTTAAGAACAGTATGTTTTTCCTTTTAGATAAGCATCTAATCCTCTGTGCCTCATCAGGAGGAAGCACTACTTGTCATCAAAGGAAGTTATTGTTCCCAGTTAATTAATGACTGTAACACGCCTTGGGATTTTGGAATACAACATATCATTGCTATTACACAATGCTGAGGTCTTTTCAATCAGTTAAATATTTCTGTTAATGTGTATAACCCAAGTGTGTTGTGCTGTTTACTTTGAGAGTATTCTTTCTAAGCAATTTCACAATCTTCCACCAATCCAGCAAAATATGTTTTGCAAAATCTGCAAATAGCTAAAAAAAAATCAACCCTCATTTATCATTAAATAAGTTCCACATCCTACAAATGTTTTA
>NW_010203653.1:14415-20664 GCF_000695765.1 Mesitornis unicolor
TCCTGCCACTCCTGCTAAAGGTGGAATTATCCAACAGGACAAAAGTACACAGCATTACAGCATTTTGCAGACAGAAAATGCTTTTGTGACTCCCTGTTCCAAACACTGTTCTGGTGAACTTGCAGAGATGCATACAGCAGTTTCCTTTCCAAGTGCTGCTTCTGCAGCAACCACTACACATACACACCTTTCCTTCCTGCAAACAACTCCTCCTGACTTATTGGAGCAACATGCTCTATGCAAGTGTGATAGTCTTTACAGACTGGGGACCTAAAGTGGTCCCAGTTGTAAATCCAGAACACATGAACTCCTTTCAGTATCAAAAGACATGCAGTAAAGATCCACATTTTTTACTTAACGTCAAAGGATATCATGGAAGATACCATCTTGTCTGATTTAGAGTGTAGACGTCATAGGAAAAGAGTATTACATGCTGCAAGACTTTGCTAATACACTTTTACCTCATCGATCTCTTTAAAATTTCGTATTTTCTTTGATAATCATCCTTCTCTAGCTCAGGCTTTGAAAATGGGTTTTATAACTTCTCCTTTAAGAACAAAGGGAGCTTAAATCAAAAGAAAACCATGTTTGTCATTGCTAAGTGGTGCTAGACACACAGAAATATTGTTTATGGCAACCAAAAAGTTAAAATGAATCAACACAGAGTGCATATTTGAACCACTCAAGTGTGGAGATATGGAAATTATCCCAAAGGTTTAAGTAATAAAGGAAAACAACATATTTCTATTCACAGATACAGAAAATTTCTGTTGTGCCCTAAGCATTTGCCAGAACAAATTGAAATTTGATTGCTAGAACCACACAGCAATAAAGAGCACCCCAGTCAGAACCAGCATAAAACCACAAATAAAAAGCAGCCCAGTGTGCCAAAGGCTGCCTGAAATCAGGAGGACGCTAAAGCTTTTTATTTAGAAAGATGAAAAAGGAAAAGTTCTGATGTGGTTGTCAAAAGGAAGCGCGTTTCACAGCCACTGAGCTATGGAAGCACGAAACTGCCCTCCTAGAGCTTCCCAGTCCCACGCAAACAGCCTCGGCTCCTCACCACAGTCCTGCTCAGCAGTACCAGCTTCTGGCTTTAAGGTCAGAACAAAAACTCTGATGCCAAAGAAACATCGCAAGCAAGAGCCCTGGCAAGAAGAACATAAAGGAGTAGTGCAAAGGAAAAGTTCTCCACTCCATATCTCATGCTTGCAGAACACAAAATAGTTAACAAGTTGGATGCACACTAAAAGTAAAGTTTAGAAATGAATTTAACTCTTCAAAGTAGCAAGATGATGCATCTCTTCTGGCCCTAGAGATGCAGTCAAGCGGAGCCCAGAACTACTGGGCTTTCAGACCATGAATCTTAACCCTGCTAGATCAGGAAAACCCATGCGTAAATTGGTGCTGCTGAGCACTAAGACTCATCTTTTGTATCATGTACAAAGAACCCTGTAGCTGGTCAATTCGTGTCTCAGCTTAATTTGCAAGGCACAGACCTCACAAAAACTGCCTTGCCTACGCATGTCGTTGGAAATCTGTTGGGATCTCTTCCTTCAAGCTAGGAAAGCATTCACCAAACCACGCTTGCACTTTTCATCGGGGCCATGGCCTGAGAAAGCAAACTGCCAAAAAAAAGTAGCATTTAATATTGTAAGATGATACATTGCTTCAACTATTTTCTTCTAGGAGAAAGATTGTACGAACAGCAGCATTAGGGTAATGAAAGCGTCCCTGCAGCTCTGCTGTGATCCTACTGGGAAAGAGCACAAAATGGTGAGAGGTATCACACCACACTACTTACGCTGCCTGGTTCAGCAAGTCCTTCCCTTGGAGGTCACTATGGTTTATGTACTGTTCTGAATAACCACATAAAACAAAAGCACATTTACACAAACTAATTAACAAGTTAGTAACAGGGTAACCAGGATGACAATGTCAAAAAGTAGCCTAAGAGACAACCTAGCAAACCCTTGCTGACACTATATAGTAAACCACATTTTAAAAAGGCAATCTAAACATGTTTAACCTTCTTGCAATTCAACATTTAGCTTTGTCTTTTACACCATTCAAGTACTTATGCTTCTTAAGGGGCTTTAACTACCAGAAATTCAATACACTGACACTTATTTATGCCTGTATTTTACAGATGTAGTGTCAATATTCTGTCTGTATAGTAATATATGTACGTATTAACTCAAGAATTAGCATTGAAAGAGACATTATATTAACTTTAATAAAGAAAATTGTGGCAAAGCTTACACGAACTAACTCATTTACTGCTTACTGGCATGAAAATTGATGTATTTTTAATACTTGCCCTAAGACAAAAATTACTGTCAAAATAAGACCAAGCAGGAACAACTTTAAAATATACTTCAAAAAATCTAGTTAAACTGACCTCTCCAAAGTCCCTTTTAGCTATAGAACAGGTTTTCCCAAGGTGAAAGATGACTCACAAGCTTGCTTAGTTACCAGGTATTACTTTAGAAGAAGTCCCATTGTTTATAGTAAAGACATAAAATAAGTACAGCACTTCTGACCACTAGGAAGTTGTATTTCAACATGGCTAGTAAGTCAAAAGATAAAACAACTGTGTGCTGATGTCTACTTCCATTAAAAGTGCTTTTTTGGAAACTGTTTTAATACAGAATTCTTAAAAATATACTCACATGTCCAAAGGAACATAATAGTGTAATGTGATATTATTTTCTCATATAACACTGGCTGTAGGACACATGACCTAAGAACACAAATGTGTCACTTAATGGCTACAGATCTGGATCCTCCCAGAAAACCCTCACTTATTTAAATGTTTTCCTAATCTGATTTCCACACAATAATGTTTAAGAACATTTAAAAAATGATGCATTTGGATAATTTTCCACTGTTCATGACAGGAAAAAAATAGAACAAAACACAAAGTAGGCACAGAATATTGAAACATAGTAACTCACGGCCCACCAAAACAATACAGCAAGTTCTAGCAGAAACCTGCACTTCTTGGCCTTTTTTGTTATAACAATCACAAAGAACAACATTCCAGTTGATTTAGGATACACTACGTAGCAGAATATTGAATATTTCTTTTAAACAAACACATCCATCAACTCACAGCTTAAAACAATTACAAACCCTTGTTCACTGGTAAACTTAAAGCTGGCAGAGTCAGATAAAAAAATTCAGCTATAGTAAATGTCTAATCAACTCCAAGCCAAAATAAGCTCAGTTTTGTTTTACTATGTGCTTTTGTTGGTTTTATTGTTGCTACTATACCAAATACCCTGAATAAAATACAAACACAGGCACTGAGTCAGGTTATGGTAGCTCCCCATTATCAAGGTTCTTCCAGGTAAACCATAACTTGCCTCAAATTTTCAAGCTTGTTTCTCTTGGTTACTTTTATTTTTGTATATAATTAAACAGAATTAGCATAACTTTGGAAGTCCATAAACTGACAGACAAGGTCTATTTAACAGCTGTTAATGCAGCTGACACGCTCTCCCAACCATCTAATGCAAATACCTAGTTTCTAATCACACTAGTTGGATTTCTTTTATCTCTTCAGCAGTAACACTCAAGACATCATGAAACTGTCAGCTATGAAAGCGAGACTATGTTCACACTCAGAAAAATATTTGCTATTTATCTATCATTAAAAGAATGGTTTTCTTTTTCTTTAAGCTGTAACTTCCAGAGCAGAGTAGAAGATAAATCTGCTCATGATTAAGAAAAATATAGTAATGAAAATGGATGTACTGATCTAGTTTTAAATAAGAAAATTATTGAAATTAAGAAGCAAGAATTTGTTCCATATTTGGCCCTAGTTGCTGAAGACAAACTATCAAGTTTCATTGTTTCAGACCAAAATATTCCATAAATGACATTCATTAATTCTGTAAAGATTTACTGATTCATTTTTATTGTTTTTCTGTAATACTGTATTCTATAATCAAATTTCTGTTACAACAAGCAGCAGTTAAAGATTCCACATTTGAAACTGCAGAAATTTGAGAAGGCATGAAATACTGAAAGGCTATGAACACCTAATTAACGGACCTCTTCCGTACTTTGATGTAATCCATGTAATCCCTTGGAACAAGACATGGAAAAGAATCTGGGTAATAGGGATAAAAGTAACAAAAAGTATTTTTCTTCCTTCATCTACAACAAAAGTATCTCTAGCTTCATGTCTATTAAGTTAGTCAAAGCAACCAGAGTCAACGTGAGGTGGCACATGGCAGTTGTGGCTTTTTCTGAATGCAGAAAACAAAGGTGCTCTACTCAAAAGCAGAGGAGACTCAAGTCTACATACTGTTTTGTATCTTCGTCAGCATTCAACTGCACCTGGATTATATTTCATTATTCACCAGGCTGCGAAGATTTTAGAGGAAAGCACCATCATTTGTGGGTCCTACCTGGAAAGGCAGGCAAAATCTTCTGCCACACCAAAAAGAGCTCATAGCACAAATTGAGGGATAGCCATTCAATCCCTACCCTTTGCTTAGTTATGAAGCCTCTCCTTACGGGGAGCCCCATAAGGGGGCTCAGTGACTGGCAGAAGTGGTGGACAGGACAGGGCTTTACAGCTGCTTCCATGTACCCTCTTGGCTTGGCAGAGGTCCCTCTCACCAGACGGCCACCTTGGAGCATATGACCCTCCCCAGGAGCCTGGCTAAAGCCAATGTTTCCTGGGAAGGGTCACACTGGCTGCAGCAGGAGTACAGGTTCCCATCTTTTGCACCTGATTGTAAATAGTCTGTTCCATTAGTGAACTGGACTGAAAGAAGTTCATCTCCCACTGGCCACTCACTTCTAAATACAGTAATGACATCTAGGCGACTTGCTGGGTATTGCTACAGAAACAAACAGAACAGTTTCCTGCAACCACCAAGCCAAGTTCCAGCACAGCAACTGACAGTGACATGACAATACATCAGGAATACATCAATGCTCAAGTGCTCTTTTTTGGACAGTAGAGGAGGCAAAACCCATCTCTTCTCTCACTGCTTAATTCACACTTTCTCATGCACTTTCTCTCTTGACTGTCTAGATTTTGGGAATTTCCAAGACTAAGTCTTTGTAAATCCCCTATAAAATACCTTGATAGCAAGGGCTGTATACAACAGCTATAAGGAAGAAAAAAGGAAAAAAAAAAAAAAAGAGTATCAGGCTTGAGTCAGCAACAAGTTACACCACTAATTCTAACTATGCCTTTCCACACTGTTTATGGTGCTGTCCTCATGATGCTACTTTTGTTTTAGACACTCCACAGAGCAGCATTTTTACCCTTAATAGTCTTAAATTCCAGGTTCATTAAAGATTAAAGGGATCACGCCAAGCCAACGGTGAGGAAGCAGTAGGATTGAAAAGCTACACATAAGACTTCATGTGACACTACTTCAATAGGAAAGTAGTACAAGCAAGACATAAGATTTTACCACTTTGTTGCTTTTTCCTTCCCTTTCAGTCATAAACATGGGCCTTCAGCCAAAGGAAAAAAAGATTTTTAAAAAATGGGCAGAAATAAAAATGGAACCCCTCAAGGTCCAAACATGAAAGCTAAACCCAGTATTTATACAAGTTTTCTGAATGCTCATGATTTTTGTTTAGAGAAACAGAGTGCACCTCATGATATCCAAAATTAGACCTGCAGCTTATTAAATTCAAGTATCATTAGAGTATAAGCAAGCCAGTTCTCATGAATGCTGAGCACCCTATAGTAACCATTAGCCTCCCTGAAAGCCAGTAGGAAGCAGACTGGGGAGGCTGAAGAAATAATGATGATCACAGCCACTAAATCCCCATTAGCACCATGTGGACCAACAGCGCGGTGCATGTTTTCTTCCATGAAAAAACCTCATTTAGGGGACTCCTCGCCCTCAAGTCCCTCAAGCCCTCTCACTGCAGCCTTATCAGTTCTCCTTTCCTCCAAGATGATCTAGATGAAAAATACCTCCTTAAAAGAACATCAGATTCATCTCAACTTCAAGGAATAATATAAGAACAAAGGCAGAAGCAAGCCTTAAATATAAGGGCTACAGGGGAAGTCAGTGGTCTATCACTAAACACTTTGATGTTGCCTGCTTATCAACAGGCAGAGCCTGCTGACGTCCTGTAATGATAAAATGTGTCCAAATGAATACATGTGCTGTCTTGTGTGTATATAAATGCAATTTAATTTCAGGCTGAAGACACAGAGTCAAGGGGGGCAGGGAAAAAAATAAAAGAAAACCCACATTTTCAGCA
>NW_010203653.1:20695-102443 GCF_000695765.1 Mesitornis unicolor
GCTCCTGACAGCTTACTGTGCAACAATTTAATAGCAGTGCTGGTACAAAGTGGAGAAAATGGTGAGGAAGCAGCATTCCTCCATCAATAGCCACTTGAACATAAGAAGATTAACTTAAAGTAATTATGAAACCACAGTTTGTTCAACACTTTGAAAATATTTTGTCCAGGAGAGCTGTACTGTGACTGAATGGGGTGGGGGAAGCTCCAAACAAAAAACCACCAAACACCACCACAAACTAGTAATGAGGCAGCAAGTTATCTTCATTTGAGAAAGATACTTGTCTCTATTTTGTTACAAAGACTCACTATTCTGTATAAGCACAGTATCAGCTGCAAAGTCAATTCCATTTCCCTTCACTGCAGCCTTGTATCCAATAATCCACGCAGCTTTCAAAATTATTCTCACCCTCCAAAATAAGATCATGCAGCTTCACCATTGGCTGCAAAAAAATAGAACTTGATTAAGAAACAAATAAATTCCTTTTTACACGAAAAAATGGCTTGCTTGGATTATAATGCAGACACAAAAATTTATAGATGGCTCAAGGTGAGTCTCTTTATAACACATCTCCAAACTACGCCACTTTTTTGTTAATGCACTCTAAGCATTAGGAAACAGTGTACTCGAACATCTGCAAAATGGATTCTGTGATTGTGAAATCCAGTTTGTAAGCAGAAAAATCCCTCTTCTGGTAGAGAAAAAAAAAATGGCCAGCCAAAGCACTTCCAAAGGAGGAAGAGGATGGGATTTTTGCCTGCCTTCAAATTCAGCATGGGTGAATAAAAACAGTTAAATAATCCATTCTTCCAGCATACTTCACAAGAAAAACAGTAAAACCCAAGAACCAGAACTGCCACTCAGCGAAAGCCAAGCCACTTGAGTATTTCTGACAACAGGGGTTTTTCTAGATGGAGAGAGGTACGTGGAAAGATTGAGAATTAAATAAGTCCCCAAATTGAACACTGCTACCCTTGTGCTGGCACTCAAGACGAAGAACAAAACATCAGCGATCATTTCTATGAGTCAAGATGGCCTTTTTTAGTTTCACAGGACCGACTGAATCTCCCAGGGGTTCCAACTCCAACTGGAATGGAGCAGCTCCATCAAGAAAATGCATGGCTCATTTTTCACCACAGCTAGAATCACTGGCACACGCAAACTCTCCAAAATACATTCAAATCATCCCCTAATGTGCAAATTACTCAGTCCATCAAAGCCATCTCAAAAACACCTCATATTTGGCAGTAAGGTCCGAATACCTACATATATTTGGATGTCTCTATAAAACATGACAGTATCATATCACAGTAGCACAAAGACTAAGAAACTTTGTATTAAATAGCTTGAGCATTGCTAAAAGAAATAATATTAAAAACTGCAGAGATAAGATTAAGAAAAAAGAATAGAAGCTGCAGCTTCAGAATCTCTGGAAATGCCACCAGTCTTCAAGTCTATGCAGATACAGTAAAAAAAGAAACAAATTTGAACTGTAGATTTACTGAGGAAGATGGAAAGTCAAGGACCAGAAAACTTTCCAATACATCAGAAAGAATCTGCAGAGACTGGCTTCTCACATAAGTCAACATTAATGCTTGGTTTGCAGGCACGAAGCTGTCCAAGTGAAGTAGCTGTAGCATCACAGGAAGAGGAAAAAAAAAAAAAGGCATCAGATGTTGGTATGAGAAAAATCACAGGAACTGCCCAAGACAGACTGGCTTGTGGTTTCCTTTGGGTTAGCAGAAATCAAAAGAGTACTTTGCCAACTGCCTTAGAATATGTATTTTCCAGCAAATTACCATAATGGTTTCTTCTTGAGAATAAAACGTGTGCTCAGATTATGCTCCTACATTACTAAAATAGAGAAGCTCTGTTATTGACTTTGATGGTTAGAGAAAATACAAACCAAATCCTTTATATCTGATCTCTTTTGGATCAAAACTTTAACAGAAGTTAAAAGGTAGAGAGGCTTTGCAGCATCAAGCTAAAGAAAGTGCAGTGTGGTAACTTTTGGCAAATGCTATCATTATAAACAGTGACCATGGTAACAAGCAGGATTTTTTTTTGTCCAGACCCTAGGGGGAAAAGAAAAATACATGGACATTTCTCTGTGTGTACATATATTAGACTTCGTACGTCATTACAACGTTTGTGTGTCAAGACCTTGCTTTAGAACAGCTGCTTGTTTACTTAGGCTAATGTATATTCAACACTGATTTCCTGCTAAAAAAGGAAATGAGACACGCACAACTTTTCTTTCTTTTCTCCACTGGCTGCCCAAAATGGCACACCTCTAAAAGGAGATCTGAAGAATCTGCCAGCTGACAAATGAGGGGCAGGAAAGGGAAGATGATGCTACCTAATAAACACATAACAAAATGTCAACTGCCTTTTGATGTGTCATTTCTGGCCAAATTTTTTTTCCAAATACATCTATGTAGAAACCACAATTATATTACTTTCCCCTGCAGCTAGCAAGGGGGGGAAGGGGTGGATTAAAAAAAATAATAAAAATGAACGACTAAAAGTGCTCATAGCTAAAAATGGCTTCTTTAGGAAACTGAGAGTCAATTAAAAAAAAAAAGACAACAAACAATTACACATCTACAAGTACTTACCAAGTTATAAATCACTTTTCAAGTAAACTGTAGCACAGGAAAATATTCCATGCTGAAAAGTAGTGTCTAGATCATGTACCAAATTGGCACCACACTACTCAAACACTTGTCATGTAAGACTGATGCCTTTGAAATCCCACTGCTACTCTCCTTTTGGCAGATGGAGCAGAACAGCCTGGCCCCCAGCTGGCTCTAACCCACTGGTTAAAACCAACTCCTGTTGACCTTCCTTAAAGATGTGGACCACATGACTAAGTAAGATTTTCAGCTTTTAGTCTTGGAGCATAGACTTCTGCATCACTGTGCTCTGTATGTAAGTGTTTAAGGTACATATAGTGCTCCCACCTCATTTGGGCATCGCTAATTTGCCCACACAAAAGCATCATAGAGTAATTTTGATTGGAAGGGACCTCTGGAGGTCATCCAGTCCAACGCCCCGCTCTAAGGAGAATCAGATGTCAATGAGAAATACAGCAGTGAGCATTCATACTGAAACAACTTTATTACAAAGTACTCACAAAAAGAGGTCTTGGAGTGTTTTAATCTCTCACTTGGAGACATGCCAACAGACTGCTAGAAACCTACCCATATCTGCTGGATATGGTGCAGCTGTCAATGCACAAGAAGGGCCAGGAAATCACAGTCCTGCTTCTCTGGACAATGGGGAGACCCACTAGGATACAGTGGGTAGATACCCAACAGCAAACCCAGTTTCAGCTACCAAAACCCCATCACCTGCACTGGAATCATGTAAGCATATCTGTGCTCTGATTGTATGAAATTGAAGTTAACAGCACGATTTCCTCACAGAAACTCACTTTGAAGACAATTCTACCATATACTCATTGCTCTTGTGTAATATCTACCACACCCTTCAGTAAAAATTCCCAAAAACAACCACAGGAAGAATAAAATTGAATAGCCCCTTCAAACTCACCATCATCTATCTATGCGTCACTCCTGAGAGAAAGCATATTTTTACTGAAATTAGGATATGCTGCATTTCTGAATCAAATTTATATTTTCATTATTTTGTACCCCACTGCCATCCTGCAATGAGGCAGTGCTTTCAGCTGCAAAGAAAATCTATGTTCTTGAGCACTGTCACAGTGTTTAACAAAAAAGTAAGCGTGTGGAGAAGCTCTGTGACCTAGAAAGGAGATGGACTGTATGAATGATGCACAGAGCCCAGAGAGTAAGACGTCATTATTCTATTTATATCTATAGGCAGAGGGAAAATGAGTCCAGTATAAAAATTACATACTTCGTGTAATGCAACCATCTTTATATGAACAGATTAAAATAGAAAATCATGAAAACAAGCACCCTTGTGATACAAAGAATAAATTATCAAATGTTGATCAAATCTCATAGTCTTGGCCAATTTGTTCTCTTGGGCATTTAGTTTGCCAGATCTCCAGCTGTCCAACATGAAACAATACATCAAATCTGTGGTTTACAAGTATGCTATCAAATCCATTAAAAAATTTTGTTCGACTGCTATTAGTAATCTCACCATATACTTTGAAATACAGCTTTTTTCAAGGAACATATATTTTCTTTTCTCTCCCGTGGCTCCATACTGAAATGGGCACACGAGTCAGAAACCAGTATGGCTGAGAGGTGTCAGACCAAAACACCACCTGGACAGTTTATGGAATGGCTTTCAGAGCTTACAGAAAACAATGCAGATTTCAAACTTCTAATTTTATTTCAATTTAGATTAGATAAAGCACAAGAAGGAAGGACAGGAGAACCTATCACTCCCAGGAAATCATGATGTAGGACAGCTTCAGTGTCCTGAAATCCTACTGCAATCTGCTAGGTGCTTTTCCTGTTACATTCCCCTTATGCTGTCTACTTATCAAACAGCATCAATACTGGGTGGAGGAGAAGCCCCTAGAATTTAGTACTTGACATCACTGGAGTCCACTTGTAAGAAGAAACTGTCGTTGTAACAAGAATCTCTCTCCTATCCTTGCTCTTCATTTAAGCCTTAATACACACAACTGTCTGTCCCATTTCGTATTGTTCTGCAAAATCACTAGCAAACACAAAAAAAAAAGCTCAGGGACCCACTAAAACACATTTAACCTATGTACAAAGAGCTACGTGAACTATTTCAGCCCTGCCTTCCAAAAAAAATAAACACACATGCAAAATCCATTACCAGTCCTGCCTTTCTGAGCCTCTGGATCTAATGCATGTAGCTTAGAGACTCCCTCATATCACAAGTTCATATAACAGCCCGAAGAGTACGTATTTTAATCATGGAAAAAACTCTGATTGCTGTTTCAATTGCCATCAAAACAACTAGAACCTGGTCTGCTTTCATTCCACTTTGTTTCATTTCCTTCCTCATATTCTCCACTGACCTGCAGCACACTCTAGAAGATATACCCTCAAATTACCTTTTCTAGAGAACTTCCAATTTGCAATAAAATGAGAAGCTGCAGTGGTTTTCACAAGTAAGTTTTCTGACATAGGCCTGCACCACATTCCCCATGTGTTAATCTTCTAAGGATAAGGAGCACATTGTCTTGGCAGGCTGAAGCTGATGCTAACTAGCAAGGATGTCTAAGCTCTGGGAAGAAAAGATCCACCAATGACCTACCAAAACACAACTAACCAATCACAAAGCAGTAGCATGTGAAGTCACAGAATAACTCAGGTTGGAAGGGACCTCTGGAGGACTTCTTGTCCAGCCTCCTAGTATGCAGTTATGATAAACACCAGACTGATTCTACAGCAGCTGACTCTAATCCTAAATCCAGTCATATCATCATCATCAACCCCCTACAATCAAATGAAGGAACGCAAGCCTGACTAAAGGAGTTAAACATTCAATTTCGTAAGCTTCCAACAGTAATAAAATCTGTTCTTCATCTATTTTTCTCACCTTTGGTTTCCCCACAGTGGAAACTATTGTTTGCCTTGCATGCCGGCTGAATCTCAGCTAGAGGCTGCCAGCTCTGCACCCAGCCATGTGTTGTGTTCAGCATGTTGAAAATCTTTGGTACAGTCAGACCTAAGAGTGCCAACTCATGGCTATGCAAAAATATCAAACAGTTACTGAGAAGAAAAATTAGATAAATTACCAGTTGTGCAATAAGTGATTTAGTCTTCTCTTTTTCGTTGAGTCTCTGTCTTCTTTTAAAAAACTAGAGGTTTAGAGTTAGGACACTTTGTACTTTCCCTCCATACTACTAATTACTGTCACTAAGCCACAAACAACTACCCCAAACTAAGTATTTTTTCTTTTTATTTATTTAAGTCATCAAATTCTTTGGTTGGCTTTTTCATTGAAAAAGAGGTAACTAAGGTATAATTGTTCCTTGTATCTGAATTATATACATATAAAAATAAACCAGACAGCATGCTGTTCATGACACGTTTACTTTATTCAAGCAATGAAGTTTTTTTCAATTCAGCATGTTTTAAAGCCAAAGAACTTCTTTTACTGAGAAGAAACTTAGGACTACACGTAAACAGTAATGTGAAAATAGGTCAGATTTTGACAAGTCTATGAGTTACCTCACAGAAACTCTATGAGGAAATTGGAGATTTTCTGGGAAACTTACCCACACCGTATTTCCATTACTGAGCAAATAACAAAATTAAGAAAACAGGAAGGAGGTTTTTCACTGTAGCTTACTGTATTTGTTCCTTTGTCTCCCATTAAATTTCCAATCCTCTAGATACTTCTGACTCCATTTATTTCCAGAATAAGAAACTCCATACTTAATCTTTGTTTATTTATGTGCACAGTGATACAAATCATATGCTACTAGAGCAAACCAACAGAGAAGTCCATCACAAAAACTTAAGTTATTTCTTTTCAATGAGCCAACTAGTACGTATTATGGCAAAATAATTTATTTTTCAAGGAAGAGTAAGAGTCAGTACCTAAATGTTCAACTTCTCATGTTTTTAAACTGAGAAAGCAAATATAGGTAGGTATGAGGTCACAAATGACAGGAATGCTATTAAGAAAGCATCTGGGAACGAGTAACTTTGGTACAGATTGAGCACACAGGAAGATCCCCTGACCTACCAGAAGGACATCTTAGAAAACATCTGGCACAACTTCACCCTTTGTGCAACTCGACTGAAGCACAACCAGAAAAGAGGCCCCATCTGCAAACATCAAACTGCTTCACCACTTCCAGAACTGATTCACTCAAGTGAGGACACGGGGACAAAGCAAGAAGTCCATTTAGGATATGCAAAACAGAGGACAGCCAAATGTCAGAAAGGCAAACAGAGCTAAGAGCTGAGGAGGGGTTTGCCATTTCCCATCCTTCCCCTCCACAGGCACTACCCATGAGGAGCCACATTCCACAAAGCCACGCAAGCAGGTGCTCAAATGTCAGCAAGGAAAAAAACCTCACTGAAATCACTGCAGGTCTTCACTTTTTACTTTTGGGCTTGACACTCACAGTTAAGAGCTATTCTGGTTCAAGGCCAAAGTATTCAGTGTTTTACTCAATCATGCCCATAAAAAGGATTATCGATGACCTACTTAAAACATTCTTTTCCAGTGTTTCCATCCTTCTGACTGTTCACCTATCTGTGTTGAAGATAACCTTTTTACAATGTTTGCAAGTTAATGATTCTCACTAGCGTACAAGGTGTACACCATGTGCTTGGCAGAGATAAAGACTTGGTGTGCCCCATAAAAGCTTACCATCAAAGCAGTCAAAGAAAAAGGAAATGTGGGAAGTAAAATTAGCAAAGTTTTGAGCCCTATCTTAACACAAGACTTTAAGACTTCTGCAGGAATATAAGGAGAAGCAAAAGAAGCTGTCATGATTCTACTGTACTGGCAATATTAACAAATTCCAGAATAAAAGCAGGCAAGACTATAACCACAGTATTCCAAGCAAACCTCATTAGCAGACTGGGAAGTGAATTCAGCCATCTGAATGTGCCATGATCTCCAGAAACGCAGCATGCACACAGTTTTGTATGACCTTCACAGAGACTGCCATAGGCTCTACTCCTTCAAAAATTCAACCAGTGCCTAAAGATAGAGATGCCAGTGTTCAAGCTTGTTTTGTGATTGTTTCATAACGGAAGACTTAATTTACTTCAGGTTTTTCACGCTTCCCTTGCACTCATGAACCTTGTTCAGTTTGAATGAACAGGAGGCAGTTTTCTGTAAAATCCTCGATTTCCTGATCTGCTGCCATGTGAAATGAGGCATCGTCCATTTTGTATAGATGCAGTCAGTTTTCATGAAGATCTGCTCCAATCCTCAACCACCACTCCACTGAAACCCAGGTCCGCAACTCCTTGATCCCACAATGCAACCTGAGACCAAGCTGAAAATTTCTTATTTTGTTCAACTTTCAGTGCTTGCAAGTCTACAGCAAGTCTTACAATAGCCAGGATTCTCTCTCAAAAACACTCATCAGTGTCATTCTCAGAACTATTTCAAGATCTTCCCTTTCACTTGGAGGGGAACAAAAAAAACAAAACAACCCACCAACTAAAAAGCCCGCAAAAATCCCACTGGCCCCTATCCTTTGAGGGATATGTGAAGAGAGTTTGAAACACACAAACCCCAAAGATTTTTTAATAGGTGTATTTATTTAAGTGGAATAAATATCTCAGAACATTTATTATCACTTGATTTTCAAATTTCTCTCCTGAGCTTTAAGATGTGACGTTGGCTAAGAGTTTTCTGACTTTTAACACTGTAATTTCATAACAGCAGATTTGAGGTCTGATACATGCAGGTTGTATGTAATCAAAGTGAAATTGACCTAAGCTGTTCCAGTGAGAAGCTGTAATACCAGTAGAGGGAGCAGTCATTAAGTCCCAGATTCAAGAGCATCCCTTTGTGGAATTTCCATAAACTTTAACTGCAGGGGCAATAAACACAGGGAAACAACTCACATCGACTGGAATAATAAAATGGAGGTGATTTCTCCATAATGCTTATCAAAATTTTATCTCAAGTAAATGATTTATAGTACCAGATTCTGTTAGGGCTGCTCCTCTTTCTGCCCCAGGTAGTCAGACTGTCCTTCTTTTAAAGAGAGATACTTCACAAAAAGAGGAAGAGACAATCTTCCCTCAATTTGACAGTTGACATTCTTCAATAGGCTATGGTAAGATAATGTTGCAAACAGACAGCAACTTTTAAAAAGCCTGTTTTCCCTCCTGAACCTAGATACAAAATAAATTAAGTGCCTGTTGATACTTCACTATTTGTGCCGATTCGCACGCTGATGTAAATATGCCTTTTCAGTTCTGTGCAGGTGCCAGGGCTTATTGGGTAACGGATCCCCTTCATTTGCACTTGACAAGAAACGAGCCTTTGGAGTGTAATCATCTCTGTTGATTTGTCGTTTGCCCCTCTCTTTTCTGTTTTGAGGGTTATAAAGGATGTAACCTGCTCCTCTCTTGTTCCCTGGGCCCACAGACAACCCTCTGCTCTCCAGAAGAAATGACAAAGACAGGGAGATAAGAGAGAAAACTAGAGACCTCTCTTTGCCCATGGGATTTGGTTTCTTGCCAGAAGTGACCAAACTAAACTTCAGCTCCCCTTTACCACTATCTTTCTGCTTCCAACAGGATACAGCCGCAGCTCCACCTTCACGTGTTACCAATCTGAAAACATGTACATATGAGAGGCTAATTCTGCATTTTATGAGCAAGCAGCAAAGGTACCATTTTGTCTATTAGGGATGCAATGCACGTACATTTCTACATGGAAAGCACACATTTATTTTTTCACCTTCTCCAATGGTCTGGCCACACTGAGATCAGAGGCCACAGCCTGCTCATGCGGTCCTACACACCTCTAGCAGTGCAACAGGCTCTTCGGGAATTGTTTCTTTCAACCCGGAGACGGCAGCTTTTCAGGCAGAGAAGGCAAAATCAAACACAAGCAGTCTTTTGTAAAATATGTAATAAAATGTAATCCCTGATTCTGAAAAAATCTAAGGTATTTGTCTTGACATTCAAATGAACAAGGCCACTGATTTTGACTGCAGCGCTGAACTGGAGATCACAGAGCACAGGACTGCATTTCTTCAATTTGTGCAACGCTCAAAACTCCAGATTATTTTGACAGGAACACAAGGTGACCCAGGAATGCTCGCCCTCCATAGCAGTTACAAAAATTTACCAAGCGTTCATCTTTTCTTGTCTAGGATGAAGCCAGTCATATGATACTGCCACCAAAGCTACTTCTCCAAAGCAAACTATGTAATTTGCACAAGGTAACAGCTTAGTCTGTTTATTTACATTTTTCTTTAATGACTGCTTCAACTAAGATTCTATAGGCAAAGGAAAAAGAAACACAAACCAAATCAAAACAAACAACAACAACAAAAACAACCTGAATAGTGCTTCTCTATTGTCTTCTTCCCTGCCCACTACACTTGACAAGAAGACAGGAAAGCTCTATTTCAAAGCAGGAGAGAGCAGAACAGAGAGATGAGCAGATCTACCCATGATGGTGCAGACAGTCATTGCAGAAAGTAGCATGAGAACCTGGATCTGAATACTGATGTCCCCACTAACTAAAACATTCGAACACCCACACTTTTTCCCCCCCCGTAATGTTCTTCATTACTGACGCTACATGTGAAGCTGCATTTAATAGCCCTTGTGGGTGGGCATAGGTCATTTGCTGCTTCTGCATATTCTATTTTCCCCAAGAGAGGCTTATGCAATATCCTGATGTTCAAACAATAATGGAGTCACGGAAAGTGTGCTCCTGTGTGAAAGCTTAAGGAGGGGGATGGAAAGATGTGGAGAGTTGTCCCATTATCCTCAAAATTCACAATATAAACCAGCTGTACAATAAATAACTTCCTGCACTTTGCCACAAACACACTGAAATGATAACCCTTTGAAAACAAATATTTTGGGGTCAAGTGTGTATATCCACTATAATGATAACACAGTGAGTGCTTCCTGCTAACTCAGCAAAAGCCACATGGGATTCTGCACAACTTCATTGTTGCTGAATGTCATTCTGCTTCAGAACCAGGACCTAGTTTTCTACCTCTCATCACAGCATTTCAGCCTGGGCAAGCAGCGTGCTTCCCTAGGGAAACCTGACTGCAACTTCTTGTATCTGTTCTGTGCCAGCGGTAAAGCCCAAGCTTTACTCCATGACCACGGTACATGTACATCCCTGTCCCACACAGATGTTCTCATGTGAAATTCAAGCTGAGGTCATCTTAGGCTCTTCCTTTCAGTTCCAAAAGAGAGGGAATTGAAACAAGTCCCTTTCTCCTTCACCCAGCCACCTCTGTCACGTAACTTGAAGGAAATAAGTTCCTTTCACCTCTCTATAACCTCTGAGAAGTTTGGCAGCAAATAGTGAATGGGCTCAAAAGCTCTTAGAGGACATGGCAAAACACACATTCATACAAACAGTAGGAAAAAAGGATTTGCGTGACAGTAAGAAACTCAGCTAAGAATAAATACTTCATGATCTTTTATCATAACATTAATGTGTTTTGCCACACAAAGAACGTGACCACCAAAATTCACTAACAAGATACCAGAATGCACACAGATTATGCAGAATGCATATTTATTTTCAGATAATTTAAATAGTTAAGAATAAATATTACACATTACCATTTAATAGATAATGCAAAGCATGGTTTGAGGTCTGTATTTTTGCACGGAACCACTCAAAGTATGGCGAGCTGTCACAGTCCTACCCCAAATCTCTTGATATTTCCTTCCCTAGAAGTTTTGATGCCTACTGCAAGATAACAATGGGGAAATATCTGCTTTCATTTCAAAGAAAAGTTTCCAGTGACAATAGGCCAGGAAAAGCTTGAGAAATGTAACAAAAACAGAACTCCTCCAATATATACACACTGTTTAATATTAACAGTTATATGCACCACAACATAAAGGTTTGTTTCTGTGTTTTCATAACTTAGGGATGACATAGTTCATTCTGGTGACTATCACAATAATTCATAACACATTTGGTTGGAAAAACGGAACTTATTCCTTTTCCACCAAAACTTTTGGTGATTGTTTTGAGATTTGCTTTCCAATTTTTCCAGCTGAGGAAGCTGGAAAATGTGCTTGACGAAACAACCATGCAAAACATACATTGCATGTGTAACCTGAATCTATCTGTCAAGTCCTTGGGGCTTCAATGGCTTTACCTATGAGAGACTGACTCACACTCCTCAAAATCCTTTGTTACCATTGAAGGCTTTTATAAGACCCTTATATGGAGCATCAGTGCAAAAGCTCAGCTCTTTAAGACATCACAGTGAAAAATTAAATTACCATTAAATTACTTTTCCATGCACTGATTGTAGGTGCAGGTAGTCCATGCTGGGCCGGAAAAAATATGGAGGATTCTTCCTTATAAGCTTTCTGCAGAGAGCTTGTGTGTCAAGCAAACACCATATGAGCTAAGGTAAGAGAGCAAGGATAGCGAAATAAAAGCATAGCTCCTTAACCGTTGCCACCCACTCCGTGGCATTGAACTTTATCATGTAGTAAGTCTCTATCTAAACTGAGAGGTTTTCTAAACTTGTTGCTCACTATTTTTATCTTATGGAATTATTACAAGGGGGAAAAGGTATCTAGATTCTCTTCCTTCATACGAAATGTTTATACTGATTGCCATCTTATCTTCCTTTGAAATCCAGCATTCAGGCTACCTTCTTAAAGGAGCAGGTCACTAGCCATCCTGCTATGACCCTGCTATACAAGTCAGATGCCTTTTTATAGTGTTTTTTTTCTGTGTGTATGTTTTTGATTGGTTGGTTGGTTGGTTTGGTGTTTGCTTGTTTGTTTGCTTGCTTTTGTTTTGTGGGGGGTTTTTGTTTTGTTTTGTTGTTTTTTAAAGAGCCTCCATAAGTAGAAAGTACAACCAACAGCACCTACAGAACTTCTCAACATGAAGACAAAAACTATCTCTATGGCACAGCATTTTCAGTAACCTCACAAATGTCAACCTCTGTCCTTTTGCTCAGCTCTTATTCTCCAAACCCACCACTGACATCCCCTGCAACCTGTAACTTCATTCATTTTCTTAAACATTCAACCCTTTCAACACTGTCATAATGAGAATAGCTATTGGAGACTTTCCTGCTAATGCATTAATAATCATAACCCATCAGTTGTTAAGAAGATCTGAAACAGCAAATTAAAAAAAAAAAACACTTTGGTTTGTTTTTAGCAGTTATCTCAGCATCACAGTTTGGCATTTTTCTCCTGTACACAGACCATTTATCTTTTCTGTTCAGTCAGGGGCAAAAAGTAGAAACAAAATATGGCTCACATCAGCATTGCCAAAGACATGGGGAACAAAGCCATAAATGTCCTGGTGTCTGACTGCTTCAGTGCACTGAGATCCAGGCTCCCAAAGCCCTACAAACTGATGAGATTCAGTGTGTTGGCACTTACAGTTCCCTACCAGGAGTTTAGCATGAGTATCAGGGGTAAACCAGAGCCAGGGCTTGCCCCGCCTTAGCCACAGAATGCCCAGCCCCTCCTGGCCTCCTCCAGCACCTGAGCCTCTCTGGCCATGGGTTCTTGGGTTCTGTACAGTCTGCACACGTACCACTCCACTGGCTTCCCCCCCGCAGTCTGCTTTTCCCATCTGAGGGGAATTTCCTACCAGTGGGGCCATTAAAATATTAACATTGACTTAGTCTGATGAAATCCTGATGGTAAAACAAAGCAGGTTTGCTGGCAAAGCATGAGGAGATAGACAGACATAAAATGAGCAGCATAAAAATGGTGCTTTTCATCCTCATTTGATTGCCTGCAAAATCAAGATATCAAATGCTCAGCACAGCAAACAACTGCACAAAACCAAGAGGAGGAATACACATGGCTTTTTGCAGAATTTACCTTAGAGCATTGCAAAAGAACTCACAAATACGGCAGAAATCAAGAGTGGATATAAAAAATGATACATCCAACGTGTTGGAAATAAAACCACAATAACAGGTTAATCTGACAAAATTTAGTATTCTACCTTTTCTTTTAGTTCCATAGAATCTCCCCACTTTTTTCTTGTTTATAAGCATTCATGCTTATAAATGCTTATAAACATCACCTTTGAAAACACTATGTTCTGAATGTATTTTTTATCTCCTCCCCTGCTGAAACTGAAGACTGAGGTAAAGCTGAAAGAAAGACACGGTGATTATTAATTCACTGCCCCCACACAGTAGAATCAATTGCTATCTTTGCACGAGAAGACATATTACAGAGAGAGAGTGTGTGTGTATACGCACACATATATACGGTAACAACTGGTTTTTCACTGTTAAAACTATTTGCTTTGAGACTGGAACATTCTGATCCTGGCAAAATTATGCAACTTATTAGTGACAAGAAGTGACTCAGTGCCTTGCACTATTTTAGAAAGCCAGATGAGACGATCATTAACTCTGCTACTTCAAATTCGCACACGCTTCCAAATTCAAACTTTATTATGGGAAAAAGGAAAAAAATAGAAATACAATGGAAAAAACCTTCAAAATAAAACCATAAGAAAGTACAAAGAACACTACAGAGCTTTCAACTTGTTTTTCATAAAGTAACCAGGAATGAGAAAATAAAAGTTCCTGATAAACTATATAGTCTAATTAGCTCTTCTTTAAAAAGCAGATTGCTAGATGTCAAAACAAAACAGCAGAGCTTACAAAAAATCTCAAGGTTTTCTCCATCTGTAGCTCTTCCAATAGGCAAGAAACAGATCAATTTAACCTGACTGTACCTGTATTTCGTACCCCCAGTTATTTCTCTCTGCCAGACAGCTCATCTCAGCACTACTCTAGTGCACCAGTAGAAGTGCAAAGGTATCCTCAAAGGCCTTTCCTCTGGGGTGCAGCTGTGTCTCAAATATCCACTGCATCACTAGCAAAGCACATGGTGTAACAGGCCAAAAGGAACATCCTAGTGGCTACTCTAGATTTGCAGAAGTAAAGATGGGAAACTTTGCCCAGTCTTCAGTTCACTTTATCGTCAATCCTGTTTCTCTGTACCTGTAAACAGCAATAGTTTTGTCTGGTTAAGCAAATCTTCAGAGAAAGTTTTTCATATATTTTATGTATATATGTAAAATACAGATAAATTTATATAGGATGGCTTTATGATACAGTGGTCACAGCATCAGACAGAGCTGGAAGATCCAGCTTCCATTTCCACCAACATCATTTATGTGCACTGAAATGTGAAGAGGTTATCTCCTCTCTCAGTTTGTGCATCCCCGTAGTGGAACTCCTCGTATCTGCCTGCTTTGAAAATAAGGCTCGTTAAGTGCTAAGAAAGATTAGGTGAGATCTGACAGTTCAACTGTACTGGCCACGTCTTCTAGTGTAGCTCTCAAGCACCAGAAGTTGTTTTTTTTTAATGTGGTTTCTGACCAGTTTGTGCAGTGAAACAGACTACATTAAATAAAAGTAGTTTTAGCTGTAACAGCTATACATATACAGAGGCTTGTAAGCATGAATAAGTAGAAAAACTTACATCCCTAAATTCTGAAGGTTTGTAGCACAGATTTAGCCTAAGAGCTATCAAAACATTTTGTGTCTTTTTTTAAAAAAAAGGAAGAAAAAAAAAGGAGGATGGCTTAACATTTGACATTTATTAGAGAATACAATCATGTCATACTGAGTCTGTGTCATACGGAGTCTCTCTGCCTTCATGCACACATTCAACACAGAGATGAAGGCATAACACCCAGTGAGATAGGACTCTACTTCCATGTGAACCTTTCTAGCAATAAATCAAAAATTTGGCTAAGCATTTCTTTAACATCTATTTCCAAAATTGCCATTTCTATGTGGATTTTAGAATCCAGCATAGATGGTCTGTGTTTTAAAGCCAGTGTTTTAAACCTAGTCCTGTAATTGCATGTAGTGAAGTTTTTGAGTTCACGATTGTGCCAACGTTATGTTCTACATCAAAGTTGCTAGTAATCATGTTTGATAACTGTTTACAAAGAGACATAAACCAAAGTGTACCTAGAGAGCAGGAAAAATTAGAGTAGGCAGGTGAAGACAGAGATGGTAAAAACCCCAAACCCACTGTTTGAAGAAAAGAAAAAAAATATAAAGAGGATTACTGTCTTGCTTAAGTCATCTTCTGTATTGAAAGGAGATTGCAATCAGAAATCTGCCACTTACCCAACAAATTAGCCTCACTTTCAAAGGCATCCTTTAACAGAAGTGTGCCATAGAGTAATCAGTGCACCCATTACATGAAAAGCTATCACAGGAAGTAGGATTAGACTGAATGAAAGAAACAAAACCAAACCTTCCTCAAAAAAAAATAAATTAAAAATCAGGCAATGTATTAGTTCAGAAAATAATATTTTCAATCTGAAGGATCAGTACGTATGAAATGCTGAGATTAACTGGAAGACCAGAATCCAGGGATCTTTACATCAATTTTTTCCTATTTTAGAGCCAGAAAGTTTGGGAGTAAGCTGACATAATCCCTAGAAGAGATAAGGAGTGTGCTTTATGCCACCTTCAGTATCAGCCTCCCACTTCAGGGCTCCTGCGTAAACACACAAATTCAGTACACACTGTAAAAGCACAGTTTCTCAGCAACCAGGGAGGATGAGGGGCTAAGTCTCCAGATCTGCAATCAGCTTTGGCACACCACACCTCCTTCTGCACCTCACATCCTGGGCCCTTCAAATGTGCTCAGAGAGCCACACATTCACGTGCACTCCCAGAGCAAAATCAAACCACAGCAGGAAAAAGCACTGAAACGTGGCCACAGGCTCTATAAGTTGTGCACTATAGCCTCCCCATCTTCACTCCAGCTTTGCTGGACTGCAATCACCAACAAAGCTTTCCAGCACATACCACTTGCTCCCACAAGATTACCAACTCGAATACAAGAACACACATATGAGGGAAAAAACATTACTATCACCCAATATCAAAAAAGGAAAGCTTTTCACCTCATGCTCTAAAGTCCTCACTTTGGACCCACACTAAGGTGAAGACGGTCATCAGCCTTCTGCCACCTTCTTCCCTTTCATTATCCACCTCTGCTCTCCCGCCCAGCAGCACAGCTTGTCTTTAGCTCCCTAAAACTGATCTGGGGACTAAGAAGTCACAGACTAGGAATGCAAAAGCACCCATCACTACAGGCAGAGAGAAAAAGCAAAACCAAAACACCAAGGACACACTTTTGATTGTAGCGTCTTATTCCAAAGCTCACCATCATCAGCCTAATGGTTAAAATAAATTTATGGGAAATGACCCTCTCTCGCATTCCAAACTGCAGCACTGGTTCACTGCATAACCCTGACCAGGTCATTTAACACCTCCTTTTGTTTTAATCAGCCGTAATGGGAGGATGAAGATCTACATCACTTGAGGTCTGAAGAAGCTTCTTTAAAGGTAGAAGATACTTTGAAGAATAGGCAAGCAACAGAAACAACACAGCACAAACGCATGGTAGTGAATCAGCTGCTATATAATAAAATATTTTTCTTTAAGAGCAAAGATACGATTTGAAAGTCAGCTTTCTCACGGGCAGCAAAAGAAGTGGGCTCAGATTCTACCACATCATATTACATTGCTGGGATGCTCTGAAAATTAACTTCACTGAGCGAGTTTATGTCCCAAGGAAAACACTGTTCCAAAAATGCAAAGTTTTTAACAAATGTACATTTATAACAGTATTCAAATCTTCAAAATTAATTAAGGTTTTAATTCTAGCTTCTGTAATATATGTGCATTTTTGGCCATTCCTACTAATCTTTTGTAATCATATGCTCAAGCATTCAGCAAATACAGGTACTTAACATGGGAACACCTCTCCTGCATGCCAAATATGCCCTAAAAATCCTAAATGGTTTAGCACAGGCAAGCAAATACGTAAGAGTACGTAATATGAGCTTTTGTACGTTTGACCTGGTTTGGAAATGAACACCTCTTTTTCCAGTTCTTTCCATTTACACAGACAATGCCCTGCACTTCTAGGTTCTCTGGTTAAAGAGCAAATACCAGTCATTCTCTGCTCCAGAAAAATACACACTCCCCATTTTATTAAGCAAAACACTTGAATGGAAGTATGAGCGTCAATGGACAAACATCTCATCTATGCCGCAGTGTAATTTTGGTACTTCTAAAAACATTAAAGAACAGAATCACGGTCTTAGCAATTACTGCATGGATAGCCTTTGCATGACTCTCACAAAACAGTAGATGAAATGCATCTGTAATCAATATGCTTTATTCTTTGCACTGCTGCCATTTTCTTGTGATTTACAATGCTGGTCATTCAACCATTGGCCACAGGCATCCCAGAACATTCAGCATTTGAAACAAAGTATGGAAAAGCTCCGTTTACCTTAAACTCCATTAAATCTATTACAGCAAACAGGACTAGAAGCAAGGGAAAGCCTGTAGAAATGTAGGTAAAAGCACTTAACTTTATTATCAATTCAGAGATTAATTCATTCCAAAATTCACTTAATCTGGAGTGTATCCCTATAATAGGCTCCATCTACCGTGTGCAACAACAGTCCTCACCTCAAAGCCTTGCTCCAGAACATTTTGCTTACCTATACCCATACTGCACCAGGAACCTTCATCTTGAAAGACTACACAGTGCAACCTGACCTCTAGTCAAGAGCGGATTTTGCACGCTATACTGGCTGTTTATACATTTTTAACAATTCCATTTCTTAGTACCAGTTAAGAGGAAGATATCATTGTCTCAAGTGTTTTCTTACACTGGCCTCTGCAAACAAGTGTCTAAAGTATCATCTAGTACTACTAAAAATTATGACACTCCAACCCCTGTCCCTAACCTATACCTACCTCCTAACAGCAAAGCAGCCATCAGTCTGGACAAGAGCTTGTCTAATTTGCTAGCACCAAGGCCCATGTCAGGAAAAAAAAATTGATTTTATTCTTTTTTTCTCGCTATTCACTCCCTTAATAGCTCTCATTAATTGCCAGAGTCCACCTTTCAAGTAAGCAGCTCTGGTGTTTAACAACATACACAATTAGCTGGCCCTGTAACTGTTTATCTCGGAGGCAGGCACGGAAATTTCCAAGCGCATGGTGTCTGCCATGCCCATTAGAAGGAAAAGTGAGGACATTAGTCTTTGTGACATATGGTATTCAGATGCACCCCACTGACACAGAACATAAATGGCCTCAGGGCACTGATGGTGAACACGTAACTCCTGAAGCCATCATGGTCCAACTGTCCACCAATTTATCATTGTATTACAAAAGCCATGTGTATTCACTCACTTCTGTTAACTATCAATTCAAAGAGGGCCAGCATGTCACTACCAAAGGGACAGTCAATAAAACTGTCAGTGCGCTCCAAAGCTTTTTCCATGCTGAGTGCTTTGTTGCACACCGAGTTTTCTCATTAGGTGGAAATCACCAGAAGAAAATCTGTGCACCCGCCTCTCTCTTCCCGCCCGCAAACGTACATCTGGGAGCAAGCATTAAAAAGAGCTTTTATTGGAGGCAATGAAAAGTGAAAGCCAAACAAAATTCTCACTTCTCATTTTGCTTTTAAGTTAAGTTTTGCAAGTCCTCTCAAATTTCTTGTAATACTGCAAATGAAAATAGATGCAAATGCAAGCAGAAGAACTAGTAAATAATTGACTGTCTGATTACCGTTGTCTGCTCCTATGCAGAGCTCATTTGATAATTATGAGGAACTGCAAATAAGCTATGTAGCTCTATGAATGAATTTAAAATAAACACATTGGGGGCGAGGGGGGGAATAATGCACTGCATCATATTTTCTATATAATTGTCCCTTTTCACTGCCTCTCTTATTCTTATTCTGAGCTTAATATATCTACTGCTTCACTATGAGCTTGAAACATCTAAGTCAGACCAATGTTTTGGCTACTACATTTAAGAAACATGAAAATCTTGCAGTAACATCCTAGGATGGCTCATAAAATACAGGTCTTGTATTTCTTGTTTACCCTAATCTACACCTTTACAAGACCGATTTCCTTTCAGCTACATACAAGTAGTAGGGTTGGCATGAGAAAATATTTGATGGACGTCCAGCTTCAAAATTACTTAATAGATAGATGCATTTAACATTGCCCCTATACTGGAACTATCTCCCTAGTTACTGACTACAACAGACAGTGGAAAAGAAATCAAATAACAGAGGAGGAAAAGATTAGAAGGTGAAAGCTGAAGAAGAGGTTGTGCTCACTAAAATACACAAATATTCTCTCTGTAGAGATGCAGAGCCCTACTGAAATGCCCTCTTCATCTGCTCTAAGTATCTTCCACTGAAGTCAACAGAAATTAAACATGGGGGCTAACCATGGCTACTCATCCAGGTGTCTGTATCACTAGATTCATTGGCCTAAGTCTTCTAAAGTCACCAAACTTGTGCAAAGGAATTGAAGAATGGTTCCCAAAAGCTACTTTCTGAATACAGTTCAGTATTTTTAATATGAGTTTGTAAGGAAAGGAAAAGAGAACTACATTAATACAAATATAGAATAGAATAATAATATTTTTAAAATTCATTTAGGCCAATAAAGGGCTGTCACTAGGAGGGAAAAATATCATTTAAGTTACAACATCGTCCCACTCATGCTCAGTGTTTATGCAAGATGTAATACATCAATAATTAAAAAACTAGAGTCATTATGATTCCTGCCTGTTTTCAACTTTCCAGTCATCCCAAAATACTGGCTCACATAGGCAGATAAGAATTCACAAATGTTTCCATAAGCAGTCTACCAAGCCATTTTGTTCAGAGAGGCTGAAGGGCCAAGAATCCTAAGTTTTAAGTGGTCAAACAGCAAGTATGGAGAAAAAATAATGCTGGTTACTTCTGTGAGAGTACTTTAACATTTTACATTAGGTAAAAAGAATGGAGTGGAACCTTAAGCTCTTGCCCATGAGTTTAACCAAGAGGAAAAAGCAAATAAACAAGCAAAAAAAAAATAAAATGTTAAATACCAAACATTAAAAGTAATGGAAAAAACAAGTTTAACTGCAGTTCACATAAAAAAACAGAGAAAAATAAAAGGAAAGTTACTTCGAAAACATACACAAATAGATTCAGACTTAGAAAACAGGGCATTTTAGCATTCAAATTCTCCCTGCTTCTACTAGGTGGAATCTGAAGACATGGTGAGTATTCAAAGGCCTGAATTTGGAAAGATACTATTCAAATGCCCAAGATACAAGCACACAACTAATCGTTTGTGCTGGCTAATGCAACTGCTTGAATTTCCAAATAGAGGATATCACAGTCAGGACTACGAGCAATTGCTTTTTCTGCAAGGTGCAAAGACTGCCCCAAATCTCAACTACAATTAGCAATGGCATGCACAACCATGCCCTTGGTGATGAAATATCAACACAAGAAAGGTATCATTACTCATAGTATGCAAGATGTACATTGTGCTCAGTTATCACATATAAACTTGATCAAAAAACTGTCCAACACCTAAATATCTTTGCAGACTGATTTGGTTATCTCCAGTACTTCACTGCTAACTCTGCTCCACTCAGTGCCACAGACTCTAACCAGACTGAACAAAAACACTAACATTTTTGAACCATTAAGGACAGGACTTAACCACTCTCTTTCCTAGATTTCTTTTTAAGAAGGTGGATCTGAGAAGCAGTCATCTTCCCTCTCCTATGCCCTCTTCTTTTGTACCAAATGTATAAATCTGAAGGTGATTCTCACAGCATTCCATAAAAATAAAATCTGGGTATCGGGGCTATTTCCCAAATGTGAGATTATAGGAGCAAAACCACCTGGAACACCTTAAGCCATGTCTCCTTCTAGGCTAACAGCAAAGCTAAAATAAGATTATAAGAAAATACCTGCCAGGCAACTGGGATGCTGCGATGACATCTATAGCATTTTCTTCTCAACTGTTGTTATCTCTACTAGAGGATGGCATCTTAGAAGCAGCTTATGTTGTTGAGCAACACTCCATGCAGTTGTCCAATGGCCATATCATAAAGCTGTACCTGACCACAACTCTGCTGCCAGAAGGTAACACTGGTGACAATCATCCCTACATTCGATAGTCTAACAAATACAAATTTCAGTGACTTCGAAAGCCAGAAAAGGACTCTTCCTCTTCTTTGGAAGTTACACAAACAATTTTAGTGTAGTTCACATTTACAGCCATTATCAAACAGAGATGGGAACCTGTCAGAGGAGGAGGAAGCAAGAGGGACAGAGGGAAAAGGCAAGAAACTTTTCCCTTTGGTAGGCCACTGGAATTTATTTAAAATCTCATAAAATTAACACAGATTTTGTATACATTTAAAACTCATAATATCTCAGAAAATACAACTAAAATGTTTCTTTATATTTGTTTAGAGCAAGTCCAAACGGCAAGCATGGGAATGTTTCATCCCCAAATCTAAGATCTCACTTTCTCCTATAAGTGACCCAGGGAACCAGGTTACAGTGTTATAGTCTGGATGTAGATCAAACATTTTCACAACTGGCAGACAAATCTTGATTTGTTACAGGCTTTACCCATGCATTAGAAAGGCTTTGGAGCAGCATTTCAAAGTTATTTAGAAGACAAAGTGTTCAAAAAATGGGTAAATTCCTTACAAACTCAAAATGTAATTGTGTAGGTTTGCAGAACAAGGATTATCTACTCTAAATATTGTTGCAAGAGTGGGTAAAAAAGTATTTATCATTTTTCAAATTAACAAAATGAAGAGAGAGTTGCATAAAGCAGACTACAAACTAGAAGGAGTACAAATGCCCTTGGCTAGACAACTTACAAAACCACTCACGCTTTCTGAGCTTTAGTATACCTGATTTTTTCCCTTAAACATTTGTCAAGGTCTTGAATGAATTTAAACCATTCATTTTACTGAGTTGGACTGAGTAGTTTTACTGAGTTCTGCTAATTTTCCACAGACCAGTTTCGCAGAGGACAAATGTGCCATAGCCCTGCTCTGGCAGCCCAGCCCGGTGCTGATGCATATGGTGGCTGCACAGCTAGAAACCACAGCTCTGCACTTCAGTGGTGCTCCAGACACACTGGAAACAATTTTTCAAAATAATAATAATACAGAGATGTGCCTTTTCAGAACTCCACATTGCATTTACCAATGCAGACTGCAAAAAATACAACTGCAAAACAGTCAGTTTTCCCGCTGACAAATCAGTACCAAAGCCCTGGAAAATTCTACAAATAGTGGGAAGGTCTTTTCGTGCTAAATAATATGTCTGTGGCAGAGATGAATCCAGTTCAAGGGTGATTAGAAGCAGGAAGTAATAAAGAAGGAGAGTCAGCATCGGACTCAGGAGAAAGTCTTTAACACTCAATTATCATAACTATAAACAGCAGGAAAAGGTTTTAAAATTTATTGAAATCAGGTTAGCAAAGCATGCACCCCATCTAGCTATTTTTTTTCTATGCAACTCTCTAGTACATCAATCAGCTTTAAGGGATGACTAATAAATTTTAATATTGCTTTTGAAGTTCATATTAAAGCATTTTACAACAGGAACTATTAGGCTTGCTATTGATTTGCCATAATAAGGCTAATGACTTTATTCATCTGAAGACAGTAGAACAAATTGGAAACAAATATTAGAAATTATCATTAATAAATACTTAGTATACAGTAGATTTTGAAGCTCCACCTTCTCCTCGCAAAGGGAGATAATCCTAAAAGTTTTAATACCAATCCTAACTTCACTTGCCCTGATGGTTACAACTGGATCAAAGTAGAAAGGAGTGTTCCTTTCTCACCCTAAACTACACGAGTATAAACATTACATGAAAGGCAAGACTTGTGAAGATACGCTTACATTGCAGTACATCAAGCTAAGCCACCACTTATTGAAATGACAAACTGCAGGATTCAGAAAGCCTTTTTGCATCAGCATGAGAAAATCGCATTTACAGTAAAGAGAAGGGATCCCACAGGTGAAAACCTATGATGTACTGAAGAATAACAAGTGTGCCCAAAAAGTACCATTATAAAGCACTTCTACTCCCCCAGCCTCCAGCCACGAAATCAAGATATAAATACAGTTCCCAGCAAAGGAGTCAACAAGCCTCTCTATTACCAATAAAATTGTTAGCAGCAAACATATAAACGTATTTCTAAACTATTTCCTTATTTTAAGTCAAGCACTGCAAACTAGTTAGATTGATGGTAAGTATTCAGTCCTAAAATCTATTTTTGCCTTGGTTGAAAAGATAAAACTGGAGCAATTAAAAAAAAACCTAAAAAATCTTAAATCCCAGTCTTGCAATTAATGGGAATTTGTTTTCTGTTGTAGCATATGGGTTTTGCTGATGCAAATACCATCAGGTGAAAAAGCCTTGACTCAATTCTGTAGTACAGGCAAGGCTAGCAGCATCAGCTTTAAAGCGGCCCAACACCTTCCATGATACAGCTCATTCCAATTTGGATCTGCAACATTTAATTCTTCATTATATGGCCTGAAATTATGTATATGGGTGGCTGAATGCTCACTGTGCAGGATCAGAAAGAAACATATTATTTTATCCATACAAAAACCAGAATCTACTTTCTCGTAAGTCTTGTTTCAGATCACGAATTTGAGAGCTTGGAAGGGATTATGGTATCAGAGACATGTCATTTGCTGTCCTTCTCACAAGGTCTCCCAAATTGGCCAAGCTGTAAGACCATGGAAGTGTAGTACTACTTCAAGATTACTACTAGAAAGACCCACTAAAACTTTCAACATCGCTGCTAAGACCTCGCTCATGCCTGACTTGCTCCAGAGCATGAAATTAAACCATGTAAGGTGCCCCAAAAGATTAAAGTTTTGGCAGGCAAGGTAAATCTTGGACTATGCATTAAGACAGAGCTTGCTTCCTTCTCCACCCTGAGTATTTACCACAGTCAGTTACAGAAAGCAAGTAAAGGGACATTATCTGGGAAAAAATGATGGGGAAAGCTTAAAAAGGACACAAAAATAAAGACAGGAGAATCGCTACAAAGCAAAAGAGAGATGGATACCAGCATTATGAGATACCATAGGGGTGGAGGAATAGGACTGAGAACACAGGAGATAAGAAAAAAAAGTGACGAGGAGGGAATACAGACATAGTGGGGATCTGTAGCGTCGTTCAGAAGGGGTACAGTGGCCAGAGGCAGAAAACCAGACTTCCGTCCCCACTTGTTCAGGTTGAGGTACCAGAACAGAGGCACAGAGGCAGCTTTAAACAAAATGGGGACAGAGTTCATGTGAGACACAAGAACAGGGGAGATCCTGAGCAGAGCCTTGGATGTGTTAGTCCTGCAACTCCTTCCCTTCCATGAAGCTGCCTGCTGCCAGGGCTAGGGCACACAGAAAGCAACAACCAGCAGGAAGCACTTCACTAGGTCATCTGGCAGAAGTTTACATTCACTGTTTAGGCACCTTTGGCGCCTGAATAAAGCTCCAGCCTCATTTTAGTTCCGTATCAAACCTGCAAAACTTATCTTTAATAGAACACCTATGAAGTTCAGCTTAGATGATACAAGCAAGCAAATCCACAAACTTTGAATGGCCACACAAATCAATTTATAATTATCAGGGAAAACAATAAATAGGTTGTGATACATGACATCAGGACATCCAAACTGTCCTCTGCTTGCTGTGTTAACTCAGACAAGTAATGTCACTCTTGCTGTCGATACCTCTGTTTCCATGTGGCTTCCTCCTGCAGAGGACATTTTGAGAGCTATGCATGAAAGAGGAGCACAAGGATACTGAATAGGATTCTCATAATTCAGGCTGATATCGAAACACATGTGAAAAAGGAATTCACAAGAGAAAGTGAGAGAATCAATGTTCTTATGGTTGAACATAGTTAGTAGGTAAAAATTAATCATGTTTAAAATTGGGCTGACTGTAACATATTTGATAGTATACAGACTCCAACTACTGTACATGTCAGGATTATTTTGAGCAACAGAAAATTTACAGCCCCACATATATTCCTTTGGGCAGCTGATTATTTCTCTTGACATTCACACAGTTTTATTTCCCTTTTGCACTGAAGAAGAGGCACCTGTGTTTCTTTAGTCATTTATAATATTCAGATTCAGCTTTTGAACTTTCCTTTGCCCCAGTTTCTTGTCATCACTGCTTAGTTATCAGCATGGGGAAGCAAGCAAGTAGCTTTCCCTCTTCCCTCAGGCAATACCATTGCTGTGCTTTGATTTGCGTCACAGAGACAAAAAAAGTAGAACAGCTGCAGCCCTTAATTGCAGAAACCACGTATGCGAAGCTGCAGCTCGGTTTCACTGCTGCTCTTCCAGCTAGAAAAATTATTAAAGGCTCAGTCCTGCTTGCCCAAAAACATGCTTACTAGTCCACACACTAGAACAGTATACAACTTTCAGAGACAGTGAAAGATGGTAAAATATTAAAAATAATAATAGTTTTACATAGAATAAAGGCAAGTTTAAGAAACATGGACTCCTATACCAGGATCATCACCACAGTGCTTCCCACAAGCGCATTAAGGCAGCAAAACCATTGTTGCTTGTTCCTGTTCACCAGCACTCTCCTCACACAGGTTGAATAGGCACAGGCAATTTATTCTGTTTGCTAAAGTGGGTTATTACAGTGGGAAGGGTCGAGTGCCTTGGCTGTTGATTAGGTGTTGATAGCACATTTATGTGAATAAACACAAGATCAAAGAGTCACTCCTGGTATTTGCAGCAAGAGAAAGACCAGCAGGTTTGGTAACACCTCCCAAGTTCCTGGGGACATCTTTCCCCAAATTTGAGCCATAACTCTTTCACACATACATACTTTTCTTTACACATCCATAGGTGCACTCCCACAACAAAACCTAGGCTGGGTTCCATTACACAGGCATGGGACTGAAGAGCTTGTCTTGTTGGGAATTCCTAAACCGTGAAAGCTGTCACTGTGATCCAGCCCTGGCCAGGAGAACAGTAACTATGGCTAGATCAGTACTGATTTGGACTGGAAAACACACACACAAGTTTATAATCTTAAGCTTCAGCTTATAATACTTCTTTCCTAATAAAACATTTTCTTTCAGACATCTAGCCCCACTGGCTTTGAATGGCTGTTTTTGAGGTTTACATACTGTCCACATTATCAGATGGTCCCACAGAGCATTTTAAGATGCAGTTTGTTTATCATGTAGTGTGTTATTAAAGACAATTTTATATTCAGAAGCATCATCATCTAATGATGACAATCATTTGCTTCTTAAGAAAGGAAAAGCAATTCTGAAATGGATAATGCAGTAACACTGGAACAGGCTGCCCAGAGAGGTTGTGGAGTTTCCTTCTCTGGAGACATTCAAAACCCACCTGGACGTGTTCCTGTGTGACCCAGTCTAGGTGATCCTGCTCTAGCAGGGGGTTGGACTGGGTGATTTTTCGAGGTCCCTTCCAACTCCTAATATTCTGTGATTCTGTGAACACATCAATATTTGAGAAAAAGGAGTGAGGGTAAGGTTGGGGAGAGCTTTTTCTTTAAGTAATACTGGATGCTGATTTGATCAAACCTGAAAGTATGTTTAAAAATATTTTTCCATATAAAAGCAAAAATGAAGTATAAAAAGCACCCAACACACGAAGAAAAAGACTACCATCAATTAGAATCACAAACAACATTGATTTATTACATTAGGAAGAAAGCTTGCAGTACCTCAAACCCTCAGCAAATCACTAGACAAATTCAGACACAAAACGCGTTCTGACTGCATACTCAAGAGTGAGTTACACCTGCACCAGCCACCTGCTGATGAGGCAACAGCTGCAAAATCCAATCCCTCATCCAACCTCCACCAGCTGACTCAAGGACAGCAAGGAGCATGAGAAATTTGTCATTATACTGTAATCATCTGCATGTTACAGATGCTTACATAGCCCTGCTTTCATGAGGAAATAAGCCTCAAATAAAAACATCCTAATTTAAAAAGAGTACCCTGTTCTAGTTTCTAGTTGTATTTACAGTGCTGCAGAAGCGTAAGGTTTGGATTACTAATGTGGATTATTCCCCATCAAATTGCCAGGAAAATGCAAGGTATAAAAGGTTGTGCTTCCTTCAGCTTCTTAAGCAAAAAGTAAATTCTTCTAGACAGCAGCGCAGTCTTGTTTAAAAATGCTTTGATGCTGCTACAATTTGCATTTTATAAACCACATGCTTACTACCTTTTTAAAAAAAACAAAACCAAAACCCAACACCCTTGAAGCACTGTTTCACTGGTTCAAAGAACAATCATCCAGTAATATAAATCACTAAGATGCGTTTTTGCTGGAATTTTGATAATTAATTTTTCTACATTATTTTTTTTGTGCTGGGTGAGTACACTGCAGGTTCTCATCTTAACTGTCCCATTTTCAGCAACTCCAGCCCTCTTCTGGGATGGCTCAATTCTGCCATCAGTGCACGGTGGTCAGTCAGAAATAGTTTTTTCCATACTCAAGGGCATTGTTTAATCACAGCAGATAGCTTTGCTTTAAAGCATAGATCTGTCCATTTTTACGAGTAGTCCTTTTTGTGCCTCACAATCAAGTTATTTGCTCTAAAGGTTTACTATGACTTCCGCCCATGAATATGCTTTGTTCCTCAATCTCTTTCCAGAAAATAGGAAGTAACAGCCCAATAGCAGAAAGGGAAAGATGGTGGCAGAAACCTCGGTATCAGAGCTATTCTCACACATTTGCTGCCAGGTCTAGAATGTACTTTCGGGCTCACAGTTGCTGACTTATTCTGATCAAGTTTGTCACGGGAAATTTTGACAGACATGGAGCATAACAATGTTTTCCACCTAAAGTGAAATGTTCCGGAAAAGCAAGATGCCTGGTGGTTGATTTTCTCCTTTTGGTAAATATGCCTATAGCCTGTCTTTTTGGTTTTTGACTCAGATGATATTTAAAGTAATTTTTGAGACAGCCACCAGCTAGATCAAGCATTCTCCCTTTTCTGAAATAGTAGCTCTATTTTATGGTCTCTGAAGCATCTTTACTTAACCTGTCTACCCTCCAAATGCAACTCAGCTCTGCTGATCTGCTTGATCAGAGCTCTTCCCCAAACCTTCAGGAACACTTGCCACTCTACACAGCCCATCTCAGCCTTTGAATACCAAAGCAATATTTCAGTGAGTAGCATCACCTTGACACTCCACCTTCTGGTCTCATCTGAACAGAAATTTCATCACAGATTTATGGACAAGAAGAGTCATCCCGGACCAATGGGACTATGTGCAGAAAAATGGGCCTGTTCTCAAACACAACTCTTAGTAGAAGAGATATTTAACAGGACAAGTTCATTCCTCCATCGGCACTGAATATCTTACACCAAGGATGAACCTGACTATGAAGACTGCTGGTTGAATTGCACATCTGTCTTTCAGATGAGTACCTAATGTACCTTGATTTCATTCAGGTTTACCAAAAACATCACAGAAGAACAAGGCGTGCATGCTGGAAAGGCAACAAATGGTGACATGTTTGTACTGCTGTCTGGCTAGAACAATACAGCATCTATCAAAAGCTAAACATTTACTCAAAACAAGGCTTCTGAACACTTTCTGTCACCATTTAAATTGCTATAATACAGCGTGAAGTTCCATACAGAGGAGCACACACAATGGACAAGGTGAAACAATCCTGCTAACTTGACCCAACTCATTTCTTTGTTTACTTTTTTTTTTCTTTTCTGTCTTTTTTTTTTTTTTTTGTGAGCATGGGGAGAGTGGGATGGGACTATTCCGTGTTTGTCTTCGAGAAGATAATAAATCACCACAACATCTAACTTAGTTAAGGAGAGAAAAAAAAGATAAAGATGGTACAGCAAAGAAAGTAACTGATTTAGGCTTTGCTAACCCTGTGACCTTGCTCTAGTTTCAGCTTTTGCATCTAGCTGCCTAAACAGAAAGGAAGAGCCAGAAAAAAATTACACAGTCAAAACAATTGCTTGTACAGCATGTATCAGTAGAGCTTCAACCAAATTATCCTGTTTCTGGATGACAAGGAATTTACCCTAGGGCAGCACACTGTGACTCGGGCACTGGCAGTTCAAGATCCTGGTATAAAAATTGCCCCACTCTCACTTCTCAGTTTAGGGGGGCAATGGCCTGTCCCAAGGCGGGAGTCATCAAGCAGCTCTGCCACACAGAATCTTACTGGCTTTCTTCCAAAATGCAAACTTTTAGGACTGGTATTACTTTAACGCTGCATTGTCAGTTGAGTGATGACGATTTTCAAGGATGCTATAGCAAATACTCAAGGAATTCAGTCTAAGCTTTACCTGAGCCAGTTCTTGAGAGACATATGCTCCCAGACTCCACACGCAAGGGGTTGGTCTGAAGTCTCTGAGAATAAAAAAAGACTGTAACTTACATGATCCTTCTTAACACCACTGCTCCAATGTTTATGTATTTAGATACAAAAACAGTACACATGGACAAGGCATCTTACACTTCTCCAGTGAGAATAATGACACGAAAGCCTCCTCCACCCCCTAGATGGTACAACTTGGCAGAGGGACAACCAGAACTGTATGAGCATACATCTAAAGAATTTTTCCAAACATACTGGCTGTTCTGCCCTACTGTCAGCGGTGCGTTTCTCCCTTTAAATTGTCATCTGATGGATACTAGAATGAATTAGTCCATCCACAGAACTCAAACAGCACAGAAATGCATTTAAGCAGGTGCCACAGAGGCATTTACATAATTACCTAATGTGCATGGTCACAAGGTGCTGTATTGAACCTTCCACATATTGCACACAGGCAATTGGTGCAGGACAAAGGCACAGGCAATATTGTACTGCCCACCTATTATAGTGGCCTCATCAAGAGCATCATTACAAGAACAGGATATGTGACTAGAGAGGAAAACAATATAAATTTCATCCTTCCCTGACATAACTGGAGGCATGGTCCTGGCTCTGCCTTTCATTATGTTCCACAGATCTGTGATGGTTTTGGCCAAAGTCTTCACCACAATTACCTGCTTTTAAAAAACATAAAAACACACCCAAAAAACCCACACCGCCACCAATGACATCCCCCCCACTCCGCTCCCCATACTTTGCGGTACACTTCAGGAAGCCAGGCTTTCACTGCCCTTCAGCAAGCCATTCCTCCTCACAGGTCATCAGCTCTCCATCCCTCAAGCCTTCTCACAGTGAGCATCGTCGTTCAATTTACACGGGGCTCGTGTTTCTGCCATCTGCCCACCATATTGATGGTGAGGGTTGAAAAAGCACAGAACAAAGCAGAGCTTGTTTCTCTCCACCAGCCAATATGAAGCCCATACTGGCACCCAGCAGGCAGTCTCTACATCAACAACTTGTCAGCAGTCTCCAAAGGCTAAAAACAGCAAAAGATCATCTCATTTCTAAGAAAGAATTTAAACAGTTGAGACTATATCAAGAGTTGGAAAAGGGCCTTTTGAATAAGAAAGGAGAAAAAAAAAAGACTCCATCAACTACATGTGCTGCTAAGGCAGCACAAAAATTCAACTGACATGCAGGAACCAAAGATTTATTCATTTTCCTTCTGCAAAGCTCCTTGACTTACAGCTACTCTTGAAGCCTCTCCTAATTCCAGGTATTGACTGGCCATGCTGTCACCATTGCTCAAAGCAGACAACCAACGTACTGGTGCCCATATTTCTGGGTTGGTTGCTGCACATACTGCTACAGCCAGCCTCGATGCTCAGATAGCAACTCCCACTCCTGGGCCATGCCACTGAGGCTGCTGCAGCAGCAAGGATGTTCAGCCTGCCCTTGGCAGGGCATGGACCCACGCACTGTGTTGGTCCACGTTTGCAGTGAATCAACAAGACGCTGTCTAATCCACTGTTTGCTCTTGACTGGCACAGTTACATCACAGACCTGCTAATGGTATCACAGTGGAAGTTTCATCAGAGTCATACTTTCCTGTTACAGCAGGCAGGAAGGAAAGACAGCTACTGAGAAGAAACCACAATTAAAAAGCAAATATGTCTGTGTGAAATGAGTTAACACAGGCACAAATTATGCAAGAGGAAGATGCAGAACTTCAATATGGTCAAAAGTGTTTCCAGAAATGGAAATTCGTTGTTGGGGCAAGGGGAGAGGCACACAGACAACCATTATCTCCTGTTCACTTTGAGACTGTGCAAGCAGCTAGGACTGAAGAGACCAGTTTCAGTTAGCAAAGTCAGATGCTTCATGCTAGTAGATACTGCAGCGATCATAAGTGATGTCTACAGTATTAATGTAAAATAAGAATCTTTGAATAGACAAGAAGGAAATTTCCAAAACTAGACCTTATGTCAATGAGAAACAAAAATACCACAAGATGCTCTGTCACTCCCTCAGCTTGGAGTCTACCTTCTTCATCCAGTGAGAAGGGCCATAAAACAGTAAAAAACCCAAAATCAGATCCCACAGAACGGAGCATTTCTGAATAGATGCTAACAATCTGGAGGTGAGCTCCAGTTGGATGTTTAGTAAATAACTGCTGGAATAAAAAGCATGTATGACATAAGTCAACTACAATACACACATTGATCTTGCCATCTCAAGAGGATTCACAGCGTGCTGCTCCTTTATCAGCTATCAAAGACAGAAAAAGGGGGTGTGACTGCAGACTGGAAAGAGTTAATTGTTAAAAAAGAGCACAAATTAGAAGTATTAAAAGAAGCAATAAATTGGAGAACTGAAACAAATCTTGTAATCTTCAGATTAAAATAAATTAACATGGTCTGAAAATTAAAAACATCCCAGATTAAAACTCAGTCAGCCACACCATTAGTACATTCCTCCCAAACCGAGTGCTCTAAGGAATTTATACATTTGGCATCGTATAAAATGTGCTATTCCTGGCAGGACTTTGAAACAGGGGAAGTGAAAGGGCCAGCAAGACAGGCAGAGCGACAGGGCCAGCCTCAAAGGAGGTGGGGGAAGGAGCTGTAGGGCTGCCCTGCCAGATTTTAATCACAGGCTGGCTGTTGTCTTTCACCACTAAGTAAAAGCACGTTATGCTTAAACACAGTATTAACCTCTCCAAGTCAGCCTCCTTGCTGCTCACTCACTCTTTTCTCCCACGCAAACAGCTTATCAGTCTTCAGTCATTTTTAATGTGTTCATTAAGGACCCCACGACAAAGTCCTCAGGAGTACAGGTGCTAATAAACTACCTGCACCACGCAGCCCTCGATTACATGTCCTCGCTGCAATTGTCATTTCAGCCATCTGCTACTGGATGCACTGGTCGACAGGTGGTTAAGATTTCTGAACATCATTATGGGCTATTTGCTGGCATTAAGTATTTCATGTTCCAAAACCAAAGTATCAGAGGGTTACAAGATGTGCTCATCAGCGTGACCTCTGATTAACCTACAGCTCTGATCCATGTTGCAAGTTGTAGGGAATCAGACAGCAAGTTTAGTCATGTAGTATTTCCAGGTGACAACACAGAGACTCTTTTTTTGTTCATATAATTTAAAAGTACAAAAGCCAAGAGCAGGCAGAGATATCCCTTTTATGAGGCTTAACCCAGAGAAATTCTGAACTACAAAATACTAAAACTTTTCACCATTCTGGAAGAAAACAAAAACAAAACATAACAACAAAACACAACAAAACCAATAAAAAATATTTTCCCATAAGGAAAAGTAGCTTTATGCACAAGATTATCTTCTACCAACTAAGCAGCTGGTCATTCTCAAGCGGATGGCAAGACGAGGGAGGTGTCTGTCACACACATCAGCAAAAAGGTAGATGGCAAAGAGAAACTAAAACACACACAAAAAATTAGAAACTCCCAAACTACCAGGAGGGACTGGACAGAAGGACTCTTGCAAATGACCATTTTTCCCCCCCCCCACAGCAACAGTATCTACATAGGAAACACAAAGCGTTTCTTGGTTGGGCTTGATTTTTTTAATGTTCTGATCATTCATTACAAGCATACTGTTCCTTCCAGTATTTTCAGGAAGAACTCCCACATCTTAGAAAACAAGGCAACTCACGTCAAGTATACAAAAGAAGTCCTTTACTGAATTCCTGGGTGAAAGAAGAAAGACTACAAAGTTATTGGCATCTGTTCAAATAAGCTACATGGCAGGGGATATTAAACGTACCAACTCCATCACACAACTCCAGTAATTCAGTTCATTGTCACGGATCAATCCCCATCAACACAAGTGCTTCAGTCAGCCCTCATGAGTTACTGTTAGACATTGATCTGTGCCTTTATGACAGAAGGTCGTTATACCTGTCACTTACCAAGGACTAGAGAAGTGAGAGTTTGCATAAAAATAATTCACTCCAGCAAGAGGAATAAATGCTATACCGTGCCTGGGAACAGCTTTGTTCTGCTTCTCTACAATTAGCCAAACTGCTGCCCAAGATAACATGGGCCTAAAGACTATTTCTTACTGAAAAGTGTGTCATACCTAAGGTGCTTGCATCTATTCCAAAACGTATTCAAGAGAGCTGAGCCACCTCATAGTAGTGGCTCATTGCTGTTCTGGGTGTCCAGAGGGAGGAAGAAGAGCTGGGGGTTATGAACTGAATGGAAATTCAGCAGCAGAAGTGTGTTCATCAGAAGATATTTTGCAACCAGTTCTCCAGCTGCTCCTTACATAGACCAAAAATCAAACAGAAACAAATGAAACAAAATACTTTCCTCAGAGGACAAACAAGGAAACCAGCATCACTGCAGCAAGAAACTGTTTTCCAGTTTCCTTCTGCATCCCAATCATGTCATCTCTGCAGACCCTTTGGCATACCTGGCATCATGTCCCACCTCACTCCTGCAATTCCCTGAAGATCATAAGAACACGTCTGATTTGCAGAAGAATGAACAGATGTAGAAGAAAAGATCCTTTGGATTTAGAGGCTAAGAAATCTATGCACTTTTCTATTCCTAAAAGCAAGCAAAGGCAAATGCACCATGACGAATCAGAAGTGCAACACAGATGTAAAAGCAAAGACACTAAGAAGATAAGAAGGGAATGATAACAACCAAAGAAAGAATTTCTTCAAACTTCACACATCCTTATATTGCCCACTTCCTTTGTGCTCCCTTAATTGAATTTTTGTCCATCTGAATAAGCATGTGTAATGGGAATTCAGCCCATGACCTTGTTCCCATTACTGTATCTTGCATTTAATTGAAATGTGTAATCCCATGGATAACCAGACCTTAACCCACTTGGGTGGGGTGACTACTATTACAAGCTTTGTATTTGTCCTAAAGCTCCAGCTGCTGGAACCATAAGATTCCATGAGAATCCAAGGGTCTCAGTTGCAGGATTTCTGTTTTGTTTATTTTAAAAGATATCTCAAGTTCTCATGCTTGTGGAGAAAAAAATAAAAATAAATTAAAAAAATTTAAAAGCTTGAAAACATGACTTGCAAGTTTCTTAAAGGCTCAGAAACCAGAAGCGAGTGGGGAAAAAATACTTAGCATTTTTAAAAAAGGTTCATGATTCTTTTAAGCTAGTTTCCTAACTGCTACCACCTTGGTGGTTTTTATTCTGCAGTTTTCTCTCCAACTGCATTTTTTTTTACAGAATTGAACTATTTCTAACAAAAACAATAGATTACAGGGCCCATTCTTCATGCAGGTGAATGAAGGTGATCATCTATTTAATGAGCCCAAAGTAATTTCTCTTCCATGCATATAAGCATATGAAAAAGGATTTCACAGGTTAGTTTAGCCCACGGTGCAGGAGATGAGGGGGGCAGACATGCATCTGCTCTCCTAAGACTTTTTAGGTAAAAATATAAGAAAGGTAGCAAAATATTTATGTAGCCTCGGACCAAATGAACTGAGCCACCGTTCATCTTCAGGTTCCTATCTATCATCTAATCAACACCAGCAACAAAGGAATACCTGGGCAGGCACAGAATTAAGCCACTTCACACCTTCCATGTGCATCTCTGTGGGAATTCACCAGAATGCCTTATCTGCAATATCAACACCATTAATTTCAAGAAAAGAAAAGAAAACAACTCATTGCCTTAAAAATTGCTTCATTACCTTTTAACCGTGATTTTAAATTACTTTGCGAATATGCTTTCATCCTCATCACCTGGCTCATGGGGTTTATTTGGTTTAGAAAGTCCCTTTTAGAACTAGCATAGTAGCTTCATGATGCAACGTGGTTTACGTGGTAGCACTAGATGACAAGACAAGCACTGCACCATGCCACATGCTAGTGAGACAGCCAGCTGTACGTCCCCAATCAGAAGAGTAAAATTAGCTGTCAGAACTCCTTTTCTTCCTAGTTGTTACGAGAGAAGTTGAGATACACTTTGTCCAGCTCTAATGTGTTTATGTTTTCATTGAGAAAAAGGAAACAACATTTTTTTCTAAACAGTTGCCAGCTCCAGGAGTCTCAAGTTACAGAACTGAAGCCAAATAAGCAACACAGGATCAGTGGCAACAAAGATGAGCGAGAGAGACAGAACAAAGTGCAAGCAAGAGAGCACGTGTGCGCGTGTATATATTATTATACTAAGCTATGCATAAGCACAGTTTAGCAAAATTAAGTTTTCAGTTAAACTCCCATTACTGAAACACGGATTACATGCAGTTAATTAAAAAATACGTTCTAATGGTACTCGCTGAGCAAAGTGTACTGCAACTGTATAACAGTAATGGAAACATTTACCAAAATTCACTCAGAGCACTGTGCTAGCTAAATAGGTTAACTATTAGAAGAGAGAGCTGAGGGATGCATGGCCATCTCGCTGTTTTGCTGCAGTTCCTGGAAGTCCGACTGCCTGAAGTGGATCTACTCAGTTCACAGAGCTGCTTCAAAAAAGCTCCAGACATTTTCAAATGTGCTGCTAGGTTTCCACTCCCTTCTCTGAGGCATCAAATACTACTGACCACAGCTGGAGAAGTGACACAGAATGGGATGGAGCCCTGGCTTCTCACAGTACAAACCCTCTTATTAGAGGTTATTAAAAAAGATCTTCTCAGTTTCACCCATAAGAACATTTAAATACTCCCCCCAAAATTTATTGTCAATGTAGACCTTAGCCTGAATGCTAAAGCCAGTGATTAAGCACTGTCTTTTCTACACAGATTGCAATATCACAGCATAATGCAAGAACCAATAGATAAAAAAAGAAGCACCTACTCTTGAAGCACCCTCAAACTTTTCTTATTTTTAACATGTCTAAGTAATTAACGATCAATCGCTTTCATCTTCAGGGCACTGAGTTGCAAAACCAAAGGAAGGAAGGAAGGAATTGTTTCACTTGGTGTTCTTTGGTATCAGAACGTTTACCTAGCAGCTCTTACATAGAGCCTGTCATGGTGATTCATTTCATTGCATCCAAGCCCCTCATACTGCCCTAGCAGATCTTCCAACTACAAATGAGTCATGAAACCCTTGAATGTGGTATTACGTAGGGAAGGCTGAATTCTTCACCAAAGGAGTTTCAGGGGGAAAAAAAAAAGAAAAAAAAAAAAAGAAAAAAGTATAATACCATTACTAGGAGGGGCTGGAAAAAGAAAAAGAATACATGAATAAATAATGTGAAAGTAAACAAAGCCCTTGCCGTGTTAAACACAGCTCTTTTATAGCATTTATAAAGACTCTAGTTACAGAATTAGGGCCATTTCCCCAAGGAAAGAAATGTACTGTATTGCACAATGTGGGAATATGCACATATAGGGAATATGCATTGACTTATTAGCGGTGAGAAAAATCGGCAATCTACAACAATTCTAAGCAAACAACCAACCTGACGCCTCAGAGGCTTTGCACAGAGATTATTACACTGCAGTCAGGATTCTTACAGTATCAACATGCAACTTACCATGTCAGACATCTACCTATGCACAACAAATTTTACCTCTTTGAAGCAGTTATGTGGATTAGAGAACAGACTATTATAAACTGCAGACACTGAGTAAATCATCGCCCTTGCTCAATTCTAAAATAGAGAACAAGCTGTTCTGCTTTGCCCTGGACTTCTCATCCATCTTCAGCATGTGCATTGACTTTGTGTATGTGTAATCTGTTGACCTCTCCATTCCTGCACAGAGATGTGAAGACAAGAAGTTAAATAACAATTATGCTGGCATTAAAAGATGTCCAACAAAGCAGATATGTAGGAAATGGATAAGGTATAACATATTGATGTGGCAGAGCCATAATAAGGCCATAGAGTTGTTCAGTTTAAACTACATTAACCCAGAGTGCGCAATTTTTCATTGAACTCTGAGCAATCTGTAGGCAGTGCAGCTCTCTGTTTTCTCGGGGCAACAATAAATAACCAAAACAGCAGCAATCTAAGTGGGAAGTCATCTTTTCCAGCAAGAATGACAGCACGAGATACTGACATCCATTTTCCACATCTGATGAAGGGCATAGACAAACATGTACCCAAAACCACAACCTTTTAAGACCCAAGATTATGTCTTCTCACCTTGATGCAGTGCATTACGGAGCTAGTTCAAATACCTAAAACAATATAGCTGAAGAGTGAGTCAGGCTTCATTCAGAGAAAAAGTCATATTGCTTCTGATAAGGAAACCATCTTATATTTACCCATGTTTTAGTGCGTACATATATTTTCCTGGCACTCTATAAGTACCATAAACAACTATAATACTCCTCTGTTGAGTTCCTTCAGATTTATTCACATAAGTCACCTCATTTGTTGTAAGACCAGGTTTTCTGCCTAAAGTTTACAGGTGATCCCTGAGTGACAACTTCATTCTGAAAATGTAAAATCCTTGCTTTCCAGTTCAAGAAAGCAAATCATTAGTCAGAGCAATCTCCTGGCGGTAAGAAACCACTGATTGAGTTTTCACTCCACCCAATTCAAAGGTCAGGGAGTAGTTTTCCATCCTATGTTACTCTGTACCATGCAGACCAGGAAGCTGAACCAAGTCTTCCACATCTCAAGCCAGTCCCTTAACTGCCTACCACACATCTGCACACTCACGTGCACACACTTTCTCTCTGAATTTCATCAGAACTCTCTCCTCCAAACATATTCCCCCGCCAAAAAACATTACCGAAACTGATGAGTCTTGCAAAAGATTCTGGCACCAAAAAGAAAAAAACTTTTCAACAAAATTTCAAATCCAAGTTTTCTGAGTAACGGTAGTATCGTCAGCAATTGCCAAGATAACAAAACCAAAGTGCACTGGCTGAGTAAAACTTATAATACAAGGCCATGAGCTAATTAGGATGGGAAACAGACTTTGGTGGTATTAAGTTTATATTGCTCAATGCTTGTGATGTTTCAGGTGGTGTTAGATCTGCAGTCTTCACTGTTACACTGCCATGCATCTAGAGCAAGTGCTAAGCATGCAATAAAGTTGCTCTAATATTTTCAGAAGTACAAAGATGAGTTAAACAAAATTAGAAATAAATTCTAACATAGCCTATTTTTAAGCTGTCAGGAGAAAAAGCATTTTGTTTAGAAATCCATTCTACTACCACTGACTACAAGGAGGGAGAAAGGAAAGAGAAGGTGGGGAAAAAAAAAGACTCAGAGGCCACATTCCTACTTCTTTGCCTTCTTGAATGAATCCATTATGAGGCTGAAAAAGAGATTTAATTAAATCAGTTCCACTTACCAACCAAACCCTACCTGTTTCTTTGCCAGAGACACCATTCCTCCTTGTTCCCAAAGGAGTGTTGGGAGGAGGGAGAGAAGAAGAGTAAAACTGGCTTTTAAGAGCAGGAAAGCAGAGGGTGCTTTTACTTTCTGTTACTCAACAACAACAACAAAAACAACATTGGGGAAAAAAATAAACAGAGATATCAAGGCATTCATTAGTGTCAAGGCACCACTGCTACAACTCCTCTTGTGAGGATGCAGGATACCACATGCAGAACTGTTGGATACTATAAGTAAAAAAATATTCTGAAAGAGCTTCTGCTGAATTGTACTTACACAGCAAAAGCTGGACCAGGTCCAAGAGGAACCATGAAACTAAGGCTTTCTGTATATTGCAGCCATTAAAATATGCAGTATATTAAATGACTTCAAGGAAACCCTGTACTGTGGTAGTCCCTGCTAAACCTCATAACCATCTCTTTCTCCTCAACTGTTGTACGAGGGGAGAAAAATTATTACCCACTGAAAATTAAGAATCAACTTCTTTAAACAGATGAGTCAGCAGATGTAAACTTCAGCAAAGTGAATTCCCCAAGCTGCTGACATCACCACACACATACAGAGACCACCTAGGAATTACTGCAAACATGCTACCATCCTGAAACACAAGGAAGAAAGCAGAACAATCTCCGTGATGGTAGGTGGTGTTTTACTTTGATTATCCAGGGTAACTCGGACACTGGTTACCTCAAATATTCCAAGTACTATGGAGTTTGCTCCTCAGACTCTTCCATATAGCATCAGCTCACTCCTAGCTGCTTTTGACAACATGCTTGGCCTTGCTGCTGTGTCCTGAGCAGACAAAATGGGTCCCAGCACCATCTGGGGCTCTGCAGTAGCCACTGAGAGTGCAGAGGAATCCACTTCTGTGGAGGCACCAGTCACCACAGCCCAGCAGGTCACTGCTGCTCGGAGGCACACAGTCAGCAGCAGCCTTCACTGACTACTTTGAGGTGGCTAGTGTATCGCCAGCGATCGGCAGCTGGGGAACCTTAGCTGTCAAATTATAATCACCCTCAGTTTGGATTTTTGCACTGAAACTAAAACAGCTCTGTAGCCAACTGGCTGGACTAGGAAAAGAAGAAAAGCACAATGCTCTCAATATGCTCGCTGCAGATAATATAAAAAACATGCAACGCGTCATTCCCCACACTGCAAAAGAAAAATACTATTATTAAAATAATTCACTGATAAAACACCTGTGGTGTAAATTGGGCTCGACTGGAGTCCCTGCATCAGCCCACTGCTGGGCCCAGAAGGAGCCGTGAGGCCATGCACGTACCCTGCCATGGCGGACCCCTGCAGTGGCACCAAGCCATTACACAGCCCCCACAGCCTGGCTCTGCCTCAAGTTTCACTTCTGCAGGAGAGGAGGGAAATCCAAGGTCACCCATCGCAGAACCTCTGTGGGCTGCCTGAGCCTCACAGAGCTCAACAGTTGCCCAGTCCGATAATAAATCAGGCTGCCGTCTCTGCCCTGACATTACAATGCAGGTTCACATTCACTACTGGACACATACCACGCCACAGCAGGATGCCAATTCTCACGAACAAAAGATCCAGCTAGTTAAACAGAAAAATAAATCTCAGCTGCTAATAGGAGAGAAGCGAATTTTCAGTCTAAATAGCTGCAACATTTCTTCGGATTTTTTTTTTTTTTTAAGGTTGGAACAAGTCAGACCCAGAAGAGTCTGGTTATGCCAAGCACAGTAAGTTAAATCCACAGTCACATTCAAAATAGGCATCTGGCTTACTAATAGAAGACTTGGCATTTTGCACTCCATCTAAATGACAGTATAGAAAAAAAATCTCACCATGGCAATGCCTACAGCCTTAACAAGTTTCTTTGATGGTAAAAACTTAATACCACCTTATAGATACAGAAAATAACGGTTGTAATATGGAAAACAATATGGATAAAATCAGAAAAGATCTTGGAAAAGTGTTTTTTTACTTTTTTGTTCTCTCTCTTTAAAGAGAGAGTCAAAAAAGTAGATGAAGGAGCAGCTCACTATCTGTTTTGTAGATTAAGGTGACACTGACAAATGAACAGTCAATTTGCCAAAAAATTCAAAGAATTAGCTTAGTAATAGGAAACAGATACTGAATGTATTACAGCTTGTCTCTGACTTTATAATGCAAAGCACTGTGCTTAACTATGAAAATCAGAAAGCCAATCTGACTTAAGAACAGATCAGTCTAGGTTTTACTGTAAGTGGTGAACAGGAGAAAAGGTGTTTTGGTTTGGTATTTTTAAGCATAATATAATGGACTATCTGCCTTTTGATATTTGTACCTTTTACAGCAAATACACTATTAATCACTTTCCTAAAAAGCATTCAGTGCCTCCCCAGTAATTGTGTAGCCACTTTATATTTGAAGTGCCTATGCAACACATGGATTACCTGTCTGAGATAAAAGCTCATCCCTCATCAAACAGAGCAACAAATTAAGGTTTGACTATGTAACTACATAGGCAAAAAAAATCGTCAGAAGATTCAGCATAGACAATTATACATTCTTAAAGTCTGAAAACTATTTCAAGCCTCATGGTGTTTTAGGTTAGGACACTTATCTTAAAGGTTATATGGGCATCTGCAAGCAGAATAAAAATGAACAAGAAGGCGGCAGTACTCAGCTACTCTGGCAGGGCTGTGTCAAAAGATTTATGCTGTATCTAACCCCAAGTCACATTAACAGATGCTATTGGTTCTTTCAACTTTTTAAATAAATACGTATGAGCTTTCACAAGATGGCCAATAAACAAATGTGGTCAAAATTAAGATCATTAGTTTTAATTTTTACTAATATATAAAACCCTAGTCCCCTCTTCCTGATGCACTTTTACATACTGTCCTGCCAGGGGATGAAAAAGGGTAAAGAAACACAAAGTTACCTAATATGATTTTGAACAGAGAGCCTCTGTTCAGATGTAAAAACCAAGGAGTGTTTTTAAAACGTTGTAGGCTACCGGGACAGCTGATGGGAGGAACAGCAAGATTCACACTGAATGTTGGTGTCACTTCTGAGCTGTCACACGGCATACTATGGAGATAAACATTGCACATGTGAAATAATCGTCACTTACTTCAAGCTGTCAAACATTTCAATGGAACATTGTCATCTTAGCGGCAGACAAGTAAAACAACTGTGCTTACGCAAATCTACATTCATCCAAAACACACCTCATGAATTCCCAGGCTCTCAAGAGGGGGTGGACAGAGGACAGACAGAAAGCACCCTTCATTTGTCCTTAGCAGGCTGAAAGTTCATGACCAAGTCCTTAATGCCACCTCTGTGCCCATTTGTGGAGAATACCTGCCTGACACCGCTAAAGTAACACAAATCCCTAAACCACAGTAATGCAGTGCGGCTGTGTCTTAAAAACCTTGTAATTTCATCTAGCAAAGACAAAATCAAACTGAAAAAGAAATACACTGGTGCATACAGAGCCTCACCTCCACAAGTAGGCTAGGCTGGACCCATGTTTTGGTTATGGGATGGAGACGATTCAAAGCCTACCACAGAAACAGAGCTGGTACCAGCATAGCACTGCTCTGTTAGTTTGTAATATGGATATCTTAGGTGCTTAAGTGAGTCTACATCCAATCTAGGGATGCCAGCCAGTTTTATCCCCCAGGACAACAGCACAGATGCACCTGTGTGCTTGAAGCTGACACATGGACTCCTGCTATCCCTGCTGAGGACCATGACTGGGTCCCTTCAGGACACTTCCCTTGCTCTCTTCACCACAGAGGTGAGTGTGTGTGCACAGCCTTTCTTAACTCTACTCAAGGCTGTAGAGAAGCAAGCTCTTGCAATCCATCAGGTTCATCAGGAATGGGTGTCCTGTGACTGTGTGATGCTCCCCACAAGGTGAAGAGACATGAGGGAGCCCTTCCCCTGATACTTAAGAGAAAGAAATGTCTCAAATTTCACCACGCTACATCAGCCACTGCAACTCAGCACATGACATTCATCCTTCACCCTCATTCATTTTGGTAGCTGTTTTATCTATAAGATCAAGACTATGTGTCCTTAGAGAGAAAAATACATATGGGCCTTACACATACAATTCTTCTCTTCAAATAGTTAAATCATGACAAGTCTCATGCAGACGCAACTCCCCTGGTGTGAATTATGTCTACCACAAATACATTTAGCTTGCACAAGAGCAGCTTAACCACCACTGATACTATTACATCTACAGTAGGTAAATGCATTGGTAAGAGGGGAGTTATTTATCTATAAAGGGAGAATTCAAGTAGTAAGACATACATGTGTAGTCATCAGCTAAGCCCCTTCTCTCCTTTCAAGCCTCCTCCCTGTTCACTTTCTCTTTTCTTGTTCAACTTTACATCTCCCCCCAAAATACTGATTTTTCTTTAAAAGATTTATGAGAAAAGACAGACGTATGTTCATGTTTTACACCATGTGCACAGACCTGAACACTGCTCTGCTTCCATCTACATGCAGTGTTCAACAAAAAAAAAAAAAAAAAAAGGAAGAAACTGAAACTCTGGCCTACAGGAGATTTGTTTTGTCAAAGAGCAGGTACCCAGGTAAGTACCACCTGTCTGGACCATTTAACACAGAATATTAAGTATTGGCCAGTCTTGCACAGACCCTAAATTGCCAAAACAAAGTAATCTGTTCTGGTTTTGTTTTGGTTTTGTTGTGGTGGTTTTGTTGTTGTTGTTTATTCTGGGGTTTTTGTTTGTTGTTTTGGTTTTGCGGTTTTTTTGCTTTGTTTTGTTTTGGCTGCTGTCCTGCAAAAATCTGTAGCTTGGTAAGATGGTATAGCTAATTTTGTTTGGGCAGCAATTGAACTCTTAAGCTAATAAACTATAGCTTGGGTATTTCTGGAATAATCTCCATTCCTTAATCCTAAGCAAAAGTCTTCAGGCCTTTTATGGGGCTCTGACTTTGAATAGGATTCACCATCCTGCCAGAGACCATATTAATAATCAGAAAGCTGTTGCCCTGCACACACCCTACGTGCAGTTCAAAAATCAGATGGTACACACTGGTCACAGAACAGTGAAGTCCTGAAACCCTTCTTGCTTATCATCTTTTGCTGCTGTGAAGTGCAGTCAAGGGCACATCAGTATCTAAGGCCGTGCCAAAAACCAATGAAACAGCCTACAGTTATGTGGCACCACAAAACTTCCCAAGATTTTGAAAACTCTAAGAACGGACTGTGTAAGTCTAGAAAACTGTGAAAGCTGGAAAAATCTATTAAGGAAAGATGAGACCAAGGAGAGACATGGCAACAGCCTTCATATACATTAAAAAGATGGAACAAAAGGCCTTGTATAGCCACTGGAAGTCTGGAGTCTGGGAGATTTTGGCGGATTGTGCAGAGAGTCTTGGTGGAAGAGGAGTGCTTAAGAGCTAGAACAGGTTCCCCAAACAATGCCCATTGCTGGAGCTTCCCCAGCATAACTAAGCCAACCATTGCCTTGGAACATGCTGGGTAGAATCAGTCCTACTATCGGGATGAGAAAAAACTAAGCAAGCTTTCAGACCTTCCAGGCCAATTTCCCATGATGAGGACAACAGTGTGTTTTACTAAAGACTGCAAAACAAGGTTTTATCATGTCATGACTCATACAGGAGCTAATTAATGCTAACAGAGGAGACAAACAGGACAAACATAAGCTCAGTGACTCCTTTGGTAAATCCATGCCTGGATTTACCAATCTAAGTATGGGCAAGTCACCTGCCTGCTCTACATCAGAACTTATCCACCTCTAAGAGGACAATGACGTAATTTCCCCTACATCACCTACTTGCAGTATACTGTGCAGTCCCCAGGGCAGACACTACCGACCGTTACAAGTAGTGCAAACCCTGACAGATGTTGTCTTGACCTGAGCTGCTACCTCCAGAGTTTTCCTGGTTATATCAGTATCATGTCATTTAACAGAGTGAGCACCATGACTGAGTGGGTTAAGAAAGAACTGACAAACATCAAGTGCTACAGAAACCGAGGGGGAAATCTGAGGTTGAGAGCAATGAATCAGTCAAATGAAGAGTTTTGGAAGGGCTCTCCTGTTCTGGAAAAGCTAAAAGATATGCAAAATGACCACAAATGGCCAAGAGCTGCCTCCTCCCAGTACTTAACTTCTAAACCACTAGCACTATTAAAAAGGAAATATTTTTGTGAACTAGAACATGGAAAACAAAATTATTGATTTTAAAAAATTAATCTAGTCTCTATGTTTCTGGAGGCCTGATTTTCATTATTGAATATAATATTTCTGTTAAGAGCCTTGTCTACGTAAGGCATCTGTAGAAAGTTTTTATTGTTAACTTAATAGTGAAAATCTAATACAGGTTCTATTTGAATTTTCCTATTAAACTGACGTCAATGGCAGTCTGAGAATCAGATTGTTACAACCCAGACTACGAAACAAGCATTCAAGTCAGATGCTATAAATGTAACCCTTGCACAGGAGTATAAGTGTGTTTTAACATTTTTAATCAGGTCTCTGATTGGAGCCAATATACACTTGGCATAGAGAAGAGAGGAAAAATTATAAAAATGTAGACACTTTTACTTGGAAAGTAAATTATAATTTATTTCCAGGAAGACTGAAAAAAACCTGGAATATATACGCATACACACAGAATTGCATTTGTGCAAGTGTATGTACAAATACTGGAATGTGGTCATGTTACTAGACCTTCATATTTTAATCAGCACTTGCCACACAACAGATGAAAAGTGAGATGTTATATTCCCTGTAAGGTTACATCCCCAGGAATATATGTGGCACAGGGAACCCAAAAAGGAGGGGGGAATGAGAGGGTCTTATGGCAGTGTTAGAGCAGCAGAGGGGACTGTGTAGTGGTATGGAAGGAAGAAAAGAAAGAAGCGTGTGCAGGGAGAGGAGATTTTGGTTGGAGATCAAAGAGTTTCCCAAGAACAAGATCACAGGAAATTTAAGAATTCCAGCTGGGATTCCCATCAAAGGGAATGAGGACCTACACCTCATCAAAACCCTTACATGTTTTGGAAGAAAATCACCCTCCTCAACTTTTCAGATTTTTATAGAGAGATCAGCAGAAAAACAGGTAAAATAAACAAATTATGAAGTGGTAAGAAAGAACTCTGCTGGAAGAGAGATGGCTGGGACAGTCTTCTTGGTCTCTCCCATGTTGGACTTTGGAAATCTGCCAGTATCGGCATGGGTTCCCTGCAGTGGCTCCTGCAGCAAGGATGCTGCAAAGCCTCCTGCCAAAGCAGGCGTATCAGGGTGCACCAAAAAAGCACAGCACTCTGGTACGTGCTGATCGGTTCTCTTGCCAGGAGCTGTGATAAGATCAAAGAGAGTTTAGAAGAATAAACAAAAAGTCAACACATGTACATGTGGCTGTATTATTTGCAGTTGTTTACTGCAACCAAAGAGGGCCTGAACCCTTAACAGATTTCAAAACCTTTCAGGCATGTGTGAAAGAAGGGTGAATCAGAGTAGAAAACTCACCGGTTTATGTCATTGTTCCTGTAGAAGAGAATTACACAGTCTCATTTCAGCTCAAACAGAAAGGAAAAGCACTGGAGCTTTGTGCTAATTATGAAATTACTTTGAATATTATCTAAATTACAGATTCTTTTATTAACTAGAAAACCACTTGAGCAAAAGCTTTCTCCTCTTCCAACCTCAAGATATTTCTAGGGCCTGCAATATCCAACAAAATTTTTAAATTAAAACTAACAAAACTTAACTTCTTTTTTAAAAAAAGAAGATAAATTACAATTCCTAAAACTTCAAGCTGTGTCTTGTTGGACACTAAAGAGGCTGTAATTTACACATGGACGTTCAAGAATATGTTCTCAGAAATATTTTCAAGACTTGGCAACACTAAATAGCTTGGGCTTGGACTTGAATGTTAGATTAAGGAGAGATGCAGCACTAAAAAAGAAGGAGCCCTGCGACCCATACTGTATGTCAGAGTAAGATCAAGGAATGGCAATGCCAGAGCACGCACAGGTAACCTGCTGCAGACTTGATCTCTCTCTGGACATTAGGAAGATGCTGTAACACTATGCTGGAAAATGGAGCGATGCCAGTACTTCAGTAGTGGACGAAGGTGCTCAAGTCCCCAACGCGTACCTCCCCATTATAAAACCACATCTGAAAAATTCAACATTCATAAAGCATTTATTTACTTTATGCAAAAATATTCAACTTCCTTCCAAGCAATAATATGCTGAGATGCTGTAGGCACTGAACTCAATACCTATGACAGTACACAGGAACACAGCCTTGTTGTGATTACGCTTATGGACATTTGCTTTGCGCAGAGCACCAGGTTTCCTGTGCAAGGCTGGAAAGATCCTGAGTACGATTTATGGTATATTGTTACACCACCGTCTAGACATGACTAGCTAGCTCAGGAACCGATAACAGCAAGCCCAAGACAATAGAAGCTCAACAGAGGCTAACGTATCCTGCCAACCTTGCGGAGTTGGCATACCTCTCCAGGACAAAACCTCTCTTGCATACAGCCACCTAAGCAGACTGGTCTCCTACTCCCAACCTGCTCGGGGCGAGGGAAATGCAAACTGCACTTCCAGAAGCTGTGACACAGCTTCTACAACCTTTCCTAGATCAGCTACGGGGATTTTGCAGCCCCTTCACAACACTTTGCACAGTTGCAATGGGGAAGGGCTGTTCAAGTGACAGCTCCAGATAACAAACTCAACCCAGGCTGGAGCTCACTCTGCAGTCATCTCATCTGCACACCAGGAAAGTGCTGGGTGCCTGATTCCAAGTCTTGGAAAGGATCTGATGGCTTATTTTTGCCATACTGGTAAATGCCATTGCCTAGCCAAGACACAGCTTACTTTGGCAGAAGACTCTGCAGGAGGATTAGAAACAGCACCAAGAGGACTTTCGTGCTTGGAATAAGTGCAGCTACACCTGGGCTTCTGTTGACAGAATTATGCTGGTAAGAGTGGAGGGGGGAAAGGGCTTCCTGACCAACCTAAACATGCCAGCAAAATCAGTAAGCATAGGGTCGGGCTCCAGAATAAACCACACTGCAATTCCTGGCACCCGTTGTTATAGTGGAAATTTCAATCACAATAACCTGCAGTAATTAAATGGACCACAGAAGGACTTTCGCCCTCAGGGAAGGTATAAAAAGAATAATATTTCCTTCAATGAGCTGGAGTACATCCAGCACTGGCACAACTGTGCAAGACTGGGTGTAGCGGTATCAACATCTCACGCGACAGCCACTAGCAAGGAAACCTGATACAGAAGTGTGGGAAATCTGAGTGCTTTTTATTTTCTCTTCAGTCACGTAGCTTTTGCTTGATATCTGAAGCTTCTAGTCTAAGGCAAAGAAAACAAGTAAGCACAGCTGATTTGGAAGTCAGACAGCATGCACTGCTGTACAGAGAGCTAGGTATGAAGCCCAACAGCAAGTCTGGAGTGTTCTTGGAGGAGCACTTGTCCATCCTTCCTTCCTTCCTTCCTACAGCAAGCTCATTTAAAATGTCACTTCTTCAACAGCAGGTCCTGAAGCAAGTCTGGCCAGCCAGGACAACCTTCAGAGGAAATAAAGGATGGAAAATGGAAGGCCTAAATAAGGAGAACAAAGTAGGCAGGCTCCCCGAAGGTTCCCATCACCTTCTGCAGTCCACACTTACATGGAGCAAGGGTTCAATGACTAAGAAAAAAAAATATCCCCCATGCTTTAAGATACTAACACTTAAGGCTTTCTCATCTGTCATTATTATTTCTTCATTTTGCAGACGGCAAGGAGGATGACAGACAGATCTCCAGATCACACTAAAGATGCTCTGATGGGACCAAATGAGCCCCCTCAAAGCAAAGCCTCAACAGCCCAGCTGAGTGTGTGAGCAGCTGAGCTCAGAGAGCTGCTGGCACTCAGCACCCGAGCCCAGAGTCTGGCTCAACACCCAGATGTGTGGGGAGGACAGCACAGGAATGCTGGGGCAGGCAACAAGGTGTCTTCCATTTCATACACTCCCTTTCTTGAGTACAGATGGAGAACAGAGCAACTCCAGGAACAACACACAGACACAGAAATGCTCGGTATTTTAAAATTCATCTTCATTTCGGGAAGCTGAAAAGGGCTCCATCATTCAATTGAGCATTTTTCAGCCAGACCCACTTACTATTCAACATGCAAGCTCCTAAATCTGACAAGATGCATCCTTTTCCTATTCCACCATTATACCAGCTTTTATGGAAATTCACTTGCAACCTTGTTTAAAGACGTTCAATTATAAATATGACCTACTTCTTTCTGGTTGACTTAGCAAATCTTTCCCAAATCAAATGTTAGCCACACATACATTCTCTAAAACATAATGCTTAGTAACTTCCAATATAATAAACTCTACAGTATTCTTATGAGTCAATTTATCTACACTGCTGCCTACTAAATCTCACCAAACTCCTTCCTTTGATCAGTTGTCACTAACATTACTATGACTAATTCTGGCCACACTCACGTGTTAAGCGGATTTAATTCTACTTGAATTTCTTATCTAATGCATTTGCAAGTTTTTAAGGGGGACAAAAAAAAAGTCCCTGCACTTGTAAACATTTTTTTTTTTTGGTCAGCAATGTTTTTTTCTTCTGGACAGTAAAACTGTAATTAAAGTATTGACCCACGATAGATTGATTCTTTAAAAAAAAGGTAAATAAATATCAAGTCATGGTTACATTTCACAAGTGGAAACAACAAAAAAAAGAGGATTGCAAATGGAGTCACCAACATAAGGATTCAGAGTTTTATACAGACCTCCTGACTGGCCAGAACATGTACAAACACAGTTTTCTACTCCAAAAAACCCCACAAAACCATGGGCCCACTACAGAGCCAGCACCTCCGTGGGTTCACGAAGACATTCTACAATCCCCTACCCAGAAATTCCTTAATTTAGATTCCCAGGCATTAGGGAATCCTGGACAGGTTAATGAACCACCCTGAACATGAATTCAGCAAAAGGGGGATGTCCTACAGTCCAGCAAGCAACAAAACGCAGCTGTAGATATTTCACAGAAGATATGAAGCAGAGCAGATCTGCAGGAGGAAGGATGCTTCAGGAACAGGCGTTTTGCCCAGCGTTATCCTTGGGTGGGAGCGCACAGGCACAGAGACCACTGGCCACCCTGAACTAACATCCACGTCTTCGCTTTCTCTTAGTAACAAGTGAGAACAGAAAGCTTTTAAACTTGTAAAAACCATGAGAGCTAATGAATGAAGTCTTCCACTACACTGCAGTGCACAGAAAATTGGTGTCTTGTCATCAAATATGAAAGATACTGTAAGCTAAAGCAGTATGCATTAGCAGAAGCATAGCTGAAAATCCGTATTTCCTTTGCTATTACACCTTATCTACCACTATGTTTTCAATACCTCAATGGCCTCTTGTTTCTCAAGTACACAAGAAGTCATAATTTACAGGTCAGACAGCAAAGGAAGAAGGGTAAAAACTGAAAGACATTTATATAGAACTTTGAATTTTATAACCCTATTTATTCCTAACACAGCTATTCACATTTGGTCAGCTACTGTACATGTGTGGGAAACTGTTCTGAAAACAGTAATTTGGCAAAGGCAGTAAAAAAGCACAGTCAGGACATTTGCTGAACAGAAATATGTGTAAGCTCCATGAGGGAGGTTAACACAAAGCCAGGAAGGGCAATTTTCTAAGTAACAGTAGTAGCAGCAGCAACATAAAACTGACACAAGTAATCTACGCAATCAATAGCATATCCTCCCTTTTCTCTAGGAGCTTGCAACATACCTTTCTGCTATAGAGGAGAGGCAAACTGAAGGCAGATCTCTAAGGAGCCAAAAGCTATTCTGTTGCTATTCTCTTATTCTTCCCATTTGTCTAAAGCAACCAAGTCCTTTTAACTGCCAGAGAGCACAGGACCTTTCACAGTGCTAAGCTCAGAAGCATATACGAACAACAGGATTTAGCATATCTTAAGTGTGCTAAGCAACAGCTGAAATCCAAAATGGAGGTAAGGACCTGCAACACCATTGACATCAAGGGAACAAGACCACTACAGCAGAGCTTTTCTTCATGTGGGACAACCTGTAGCAGCAATGGGCAGGGTGCAAGAGAAAAAGAGAGGGAGAGAGAAAAACCCACAAAGCAACCTAGCAGAGCAGGTTGGCTCCAAAGGGCTTTTGCCATTCTTTCCTTGGGAAAAAGCTGCTTGGGGGCTCAGTCTGTGAGCTCACAGATGTCACAGCCACCAGTGATGTGTGGATACACAAACTGGGATCTTCAAAAACCTCCTCCAGTACTAGCAAACATTTTCTTCCTTCTTCTGCTTACAGATTTCTTCTGGGACACTTCCTGAAACAAATAAACTTTCTTCCAAGTTTCACAAATATCTCTGTGCTTTCAATCTTTGTTTCAGAAGCACAACAGCAATAAATACAAGTTTCCTTCCCAGCTGACTGCAACACACAAGTCAAAGTTCCCAGAGTGACCTTAGTTTCTATGGCCTCCTCTGCCCACCTCCTCCAAGAGAAAAGGAACAAGCCACAGTTTCCATCTGGAAAGGGAACATCACTGTGCCAATAGCAACAGTAACCTCCAGAAACTTAAATCTTCATCACCAAAAGGTACTTTAAAAGCAACCTGAAAAAAGTAAAGAGTGAACACAAGTCCTAGCAAACTACACAAATAAACATAAGCAACTGAAAATGATGTTTGACAAGGACCTCTGTCTGGTCAAAACTATGCAAAACTAGCAGCTGCAACCAACTTAGCTCTCAGGACCAAGAAATAAAATATCTATTTTCACCAACTTCTGTATCTGTCCTGAGAAAGATCTTGCAGGCGTAAGAACTGTAGGAATTAAAATCTCACATTATGAAAGTGAGACTGAAATAGACACTTAGGGCATTTTACTGAAAAACTATATAGCATGAATCAAAATATCAGCAGGAAAAAAACAGAAGAAAATAACATATGGTGGTTTTCAAATTCATCTACCCATCCCGATTTATACATATTGAAAAGATCCTAGATATTTAGGTGGTGCTCAATTCCTGTCCTATGACATTCAGGGTCCTTTGAATAGGACAATAAAAGAATTAAGGCGTCCAACTACCATTACAGGGGGAAAAAAAAAAATCAGGAACACAGTATAGTTAAATTGGCTCACTATTTTCCAAAAGACTTTTTCTTTTAATTGAAAAGAGAGTTCAGAATTCACAGAGAGATCAAAAGATTCACCAAAACCCTAAAATCTCAATTCTGCATTGATATACAGATGGCTAGTAAAATGAAAACAAAATACTGCAACAAACAAATACTTCCACTAGGTTAACCACTGTACTGATACAGCAGGACATCCTTCTGCAGGGCAGTGCAAAGCAAACCCCCATGGGCTGACTGGTGTGAATGGCTTCAGCTCCAGCAGCATGTGAGCATGGCACTGCAGAGCTGCACCAAAGGCCATGCCAGCCTCATCTGCAGGAGCAGAGAGGAGGAAATGTATGCAAACAATAACACAAACAGAGAGGGTTTCTAAGAAAAATAATATGAAAAACAATTCATCTGACCTTGGAGAAGGAGGAAATTGAACACACCTATGAAGCTAAAGCTGAATCAGTTTAACAATCTACAACTCCTGTCAAGCAGGAAGGTTCCCGCTGTTTTTCTCAGCAAGGGGAGAGGAAAGGAAGCACGCCATAAAGAGCACCAATGACAGAGACTGCCATCAGCAGGCACTGCTGTCACCCCTCACTCAGTGCTGCTGCCTTGAGTCATCTACAGCCAGGTGACGTCCCAGGGAGAGGAGCAGACATAGAAGAGGGTGTAGATTCCCCTTCACAATATGTGAGACACAATTCTCTCAGCTGCCTGTAATGCAGGAATGTGTATCACTAGGTTAGACCAGAAGAAATAATCATGTTGGAAAGTTTGACTTTGCCCCATTGTATCACTCTTTATTTACACTATATATTTTAAAAAAAAATCAGTTTAGAATACCATTTCTCAAACACATGTTTATACACCATCAGGTACAAGGTGATCTGGATCTGCTTGGGGCCTCTAAATATCACTGTAATGCCATGAACAATTACGAAGGATGTTTTACTCCTGATCTGAATAGTTTCTTCACCAGAGAATACAGTAATTCAAAGCAAGTACATAAAAATACCATATTCTTAATTGCAAGCATACAATTCTAACCTTCAAAACCAAAATGAACCCACAAATCTTCCTCCCATCCAAGTATATTTACATACTAGCATCTTTCAGTTACAGAATTAAATCTGCTACTTGTTAAAACACACAAACCACCAACCTGCTTCAAAATTCATGCTACTGAATGCATTAATGTGAGGACCTAAAAATTTCCCATAAGGGGGTAACAAAAAAACCCAAACATTTAATTTGCAGTCAATGCTTTCAAATGCCCAAAGCAGGGAAAACAAGTTAGTGGTACAACTTGGAGATGTTGTTGTTCCAGGGTTACCATTTTATGTAACCCACTGGACGAACTCATCTTCTCATTATAACATAGCTTGTGCAAAGCATCCAACTTCAGTCTGTTCTGCCTCTCAAAGTACTTGACCAACTGTCAGTGTACAAAGAATTAATGTTGTAACCTGCGATCAAACTCAAGTAAAGAAGAAAAGACAGCACACAAATATCAAAGTACCCAAGTATGAAAAAGCCTTATGTTTTGATGCACATCTATGCAGTAGAACATTATTACACATGAAATACAACATATATATTTATACACAGTACATCATGTGTGGAGATACATCTAAAAACAGAAGCCTCAAATATTTCTACATTTCACATTGCCTAGGTCCACTATACTTATTTTTTAAGTACTACAAAAACCTCTCTTTACAAAGGTGGAAAAAAAACTTCAAAAATAAAAACCCCAGCAAACAGGAGTTCCAGCAAACGTTGTTTAGGAGAAGAAAAACTGCTGAAGAAACGGGAAAAGAGAATCCAGTGAGCAGGGCACTAAATATACTTGTGCTTACTGCAAATGTAAGGAGTCCCAGACCTTTGAGACCACAGTGGAAGTCAGGAAAAAGGAAAACATTGCCTCAGCTGAAGAGGACTGAGTAAGAGAACAATTAAGTAAACTGAAAATCTGTAAATCCATGGGCCCTGATGGGATGCACCCAGAAGTACTGAGGGAGCTGGCGGAGGTCATTGCTATGCCACTCTCCATCATCTTTGAAAATCTTGGAGAATGAAAGAGGTGCCTGAGGACTGGAGGAAAGCCAATGTCACTCCAGTCTTCAAAGAGATTAAGGAGGAGGACCCGGGTAACTACAGACCAGTCAGCCTCACCTCCCTCCCCGGAAAGGTGACAGAACAGCTTGTTCTTGATGCCATCTCAAAGCATGTCAAGGAAATGAGGATGATCAGGAGTGGTCAACATGGATTCACCAAGGGGAACTCATGCTTGACCAAACTGATAACCCGTTATGATGGCATAGCTGAATGGACTGATGAGGGGAGGGCAGTGGATGTGGTCTACCTTGATTGCAGCAAGGCTTTCAACACCGTCTCCCATGACATCCTCACACCCAAACATATGATTGGATAGTGAAGTGGATTGGGATCTGGCTGAAGGGCAGAATTCAGAGAGTCGTGCTCAGTGGGGCATCTTTTGGACAGATGTTTGAGACGTCACATAACGGAGTTATGCACAACAAACCTCATTAGCAAAAATGAACCTGAACGCTACAGGATTGTTTTGATGCCAACATACACAGAGCTTCCAGAAATCTGTAGAAAGGAAAGGCGGAAACAGTCCCGCACTTATAATCCTTTCAAGCAATTTGTTTTGCAATCAAACTTAAAACATGCAATCAATAAATAAAACTTCCCAAAGGATTCAAAAGCTTTCACATATGCATTTAATTCAGAACTTTTTTTCACCGAGTATCATTAAGGAAACACATCCCATCTCTGTTAACACAGACAGGATTTCATTACACTCAATGCTATGGAAACACGATAAACCAGGACATCTTCATTTTGATTAGCAGACCATCAAAATTTAAACTCTTCTTATTACTGAAGAGGTTTCTTAAGATAAAAAGATCGTAAGTCCCTTAAAGGCAGTTAATGTCTGTTTTAATGGAAAAAGTAACTTTTTCCAGCTGTGAAACCACCCTAAACTCCTAGAGGCCTAAACTCCCACAGCCAGATTTGACTTAAGAGCATTTTCAGTATTAAAAAATCGGTTTGAGCTCAGGGAGTACTGTCAGAGCACAATAAAAGGAAAATGAATACAATATGCTGGAAATACAACACTAGTCACATTAAAAAAAAACACTTTCTGACAGCGTTAATTATGACACTGTGCCTCCCACTCTTACCATGCACAGCCCTTTCGCAGCAGCTCTAGACCTCCACCCTCAGCTATCCCAGGCATGAAACAACACAACAACAAGAAGCCTTGTGGAGGACAGAAAAAGAATTACGACTAGTCCAAGTTCACATAAAGTACTTGCTTTCACAAGTCTCTTTACTTTGTTCTTCAGTTCTCTCTGTTCCACAGAAACCTCTGCATCTGTCTGCATGGAAAGAGGTGAAGGCAAGCAGGAAGGAAGGGACAAACACTGGTAAACCAAGGAAATGTCACTGTCTTCATGTTTAGAAAAAAAGGAACAAAATTTAACAGATTTTGATTGAAAATGTTTTCCCAATTGCAGGGAGGCGGGGGAAGATGTTACAAAAAAATTCTTGAAATGCTGGATCAGCCAACCAAAGCTCTGATGTGACCTCTGCTACAGCATCCTGAGTATCACAACCTGAACAGCCAAGTCATCTTCTCTTTTTTGTGCTGTAAACCCACAAATGAGAAACTGATAACCGGTTACACTATTTACATTACAAACTTCTGGACTACAGTTGAAAAGCAGCTAGTAAGCAGTGTGCCAGCTTAACCCACACCACTGCTAGCCCGCATGTACAGCTGTGGGGTCTACATGCTGGGAGAAGTGGGGTTCTGTCATCCTGACTGGGGAGTAGTGGCAACCAAGGTGAGGGAAGAGGTAGAAAGGCCTTATGAATAAAGAGGCAGCACTTCACACTGGGATAAACTGGTGCAAGCTGTGAATAACATTCCAGTCAGAGTCCCCTTTACCTGGAGCTCTCTACCAATATAACCCTACACAACCCCTGCGAGACTCTGGTGTAATCTATTCATCTTTGGACAGACTTGACCTACCGCTTTCAGACCTGTCCCCATGGACTGGTCTGCACGAGAGAAAACACAGAATCAACACAAACAGTGCAATACATGGCCAGTGCTGCCCTGCAGGAAGCAGCAGAAAAGGCCTCCTCAGCAACAAGTGTGAACAACTGGGTCCCTGTTTTTTGCTGTAATTTAGGCAGTGGTAAGATCAGCATTTACTGCCATGGTAGCAAGATCAAGCAAAACATCAACAGCCACGTGCTTAAAGACAGAATGACCAGATTTACTGCCCTCATGCACAGGGCAATGCATATGACTGCTCCTTATCACAAAGGTTGAGAAACAACGCGTCTCCTATACCTAAGTATTCCTACCTGGGAGAAACAAAGTACAGGGAAATGCAAAGCTGCAGGACCAATGACCAGTAAAAGCTGGGCAGCAACTGCCTGTATGTTGCTAGTTTGGCATGTGGGGTAGACACACAAACTATTAGTTATGGCTTCTATCATTTTTTGGGGGGCTGTCAAAACAATGGCACAGTAATCACCTTTAAAATGCAGAGTATTTAAGTCACACGTAGAGCCATTACAAAAACAAGTTTTGAGACAGAGAGAGAAATTTTTTGTTCTTACAAAATTTTTAACAAGTTGTTCATCAAGACCATTTCTTTTTCCTTGATCATAAACAACATCCCAATTGCACAACAAATCACTGTCGTATACAGTAACACTCCCTATTAGCAGAATCCAGACATGTGGTGGTCCTTTTTCAAAGAAACAGCCCCTAGGTGCACGCATACACCTCCCCAAACAAAATACCCAAATTATAAAATCAAGAAACGAAAATTAAGAATTAGCATTGTTCAAGGAAGCAATATATGTACCAGCATATGTAGCACAACTGTGCTGAAGAGATTAAACAATTATACAGCTACGTGTCTGAGATTACTGGAGTTTTTTTAATAAAAATATCCAGTGCAGAGTTTGACATACTTAGGGTGTTATTCAATAGTCAAGACTTTCAGAAGGTGCAGACACAAAAAATTATACAAGAGTCCCTTTTAAAATTAGTAAATTAATATCTTCTTTTTAAATTTTAAATACAAGATTACAAGACTAGCAGAAATGAATCTCTGATGGAAGTTTAAAAAGCAGTTAGCAATCTCTTAGTGTATCCCAGCAGAGAAAAAAAAGAAGCTGCTTGGTTTCTTGGGTTTTTTAGCTCAAAGAAACTGAATTAAATAAGTACCATTCAAATTGCTATACCCATGCACTACACATGTTCTTTGAGCAACATGATATCAGGAAATTGCTTGAAAAGCCTAGAAATGTATAACATAAAAGAAGGGCTAGTGAGGAAGAGGGAAGTTGCTTAGGCTTTAAGAATTCATGAAAGTTTTAGCATACATAAAATTGGTTAAGGTCCTAAATGCTTCTGTTGTGGTTATTTGGAAAGGAAACACAGTATCTAGCATAAACAGAAAAACTATCAAAGATAAGGCTGAATAAACCCTAAGAGACAGCGTAGCTGTGCTTGATTTCATACTTCTTATCACACAAGTCATTGCAGTCATTCCTCCGGTTTTTTGCACTTTGATTTTATACCACTGCACAAATAAAAAAGCAGAAGGCTGCATCAAACATGCTACAGTGAAGAACTGAAAAAACTTAACCTCTGTCTCTGATACTCAGCTCTGCCTGTAAAAATTGACTTTCTGTAAAATTTCATGCATAGGTCTTTCGGTGGCTGAAAACTTAGAAAAAATAAACCAAGCCCTGGCATTTAACATGAGAGGAAGACGTATCATGCATTACTGCTATTCAACAGCAACTGAAATCAAACCTGGTAAGCCACCTAAGGCAACAGTACCTATCATTAAGAAAAAACAGAAAATTAAAAAATTAAAACAAACCCACAACTTTACAGAACTGAAGGCGGAAAAAAATACCATCCACATCTCAGCCAATAATCAATACATGAACATTATCAGTAGAAGCAGAAGTCAGCTTCACCCACTTCTGTTCTGACCCTTCCATGGCACCTCCTCACATTTCAGCTAGACATGGCCAGAAGTCTCCTTGCACATGCAGGTGCATACCACCTCGCCTCTGTCATTCAATCTGACTGATTCCTCACTCACTCCGACTCAGCAAGTGTGGACAGGACATCACCAGTCTCCATGGCACCTCCACTTCACCAGGGAGTGACCGCAGAATTACCAGCATGACAAGTAATACAGTCATTAACACCTTACAGAGTCATAAGGCTTACAGAACAGCCTTCCTTATGGAGCTAAACCCTTACATTGACCTACTTACATTACTACTTAACCCTTCCTATTCCTGGGCAAGCCAGCCAAAGACTAGCTCTGTACCTCTTACTAGGCAGACAAGCTGATCTCACCTCATTCAAATGCTTCTCACTGTGAAGGATGTCAGTCAAGTCCAGACTCCGTAGAGTTAGTTTGTGCCTATCCATCACTGATTTAAGAGCGCTTAAAAAACAGATCATCATTCCTCGAGTAAACCCATCACCCTATTTTTATCACTTACATCAAGAACAAAACATACAAAGAATTTCTTTACCTTCAGTAAGATAAGATTTATTTTTTTGCTAGCTTCACTGCACAAACTCTCTCCTATTTTGAAGAAAAGCAACCAGGAACCTCAGCATCACTACACAGTTTCCAAATAAGGCCCTTTAAATGTTTCTTAGGTACATGTCTCCCACCTGAGCTAACAGCATGATTCCCCACGTCAGCAAAAGCAATTAATCTCCACATAGACAAGCTACTTTCCCCCACCACGGCTACTCCTAGATTATCTCCTCTCCCTTTTCCTACATTTAAACTCTGTAAAAATCAAGCAGTGTGTTTATAAAGTGTTCTTGAAATAAATCATTTGTCTCAAGCAGAATAAAGTTTTACTAGCATTTTCCCCAACACAAACATTCCAAATAAATTTCAGTTTTGGTCAAAAAGCTATTCAGAGTTACTTTGATTAAGTATCGCTTTTATAAATACGGAGGCAATTTAAAACATCTGGAACATAAAATGCGTCTTTGTATGCAATGTTTTGAGTACAAGTCCATTAACTTCATGAAATTTACCATGTGCTTCAAAGTTAACTGAGGTGACTGAACTAGGTGTTACCTCTGAACTGCTGAGCCACAGTTAACCGCTTGTGCGCAGAGCCTAGTTCCACCCACACCAGCGGACCAGAGCATCCACACACCAGACTGCTAATGCCTTTGGGAGCAATCTGAACACCACTAGCTCAGGCATGCAGTTCAGAAAACAGCAATATAACAGCCCTGAGCACAACTGCAGCACCCCCACCTTAAGCAACCACACAAGCATTTCCTTCATGTAGGAAAATGCAATAGTGTCAGAGGATGATCCACTGCTGTAAAAGAGAAAAGCTAAATGCCTGACCTGATAAGGTGAGACAAGTGACAGGGCACTGCAGAGTTTTACATCTAAAGCAGAAAATGAAATATCATGGAACAGACACTTGTGCATCAGCAGTGAAATAAACAGCTTGATGCTCAGCAAATAGTTACAACTCATTTCCAACAGGCTGCTCCTGCTGCCCCAGGAAAGCCATCAGCATCAAGTAGCTCAGAGATGACCCTTAAGAATTGCCCTACATCTCCACCACAGCATTCAGCAGTATCTTTGGAGGTAGCAGAAAGGATGAGTGTTCACTAACCAAACAGCATAATTCAGATCTTTATGCTAGCAAAAAGAAAAAAAGAAAAAATGGGTCTGAAGAAGAAAAAAAAGGGGCAGATTTAAAGGTCAACTGCAAGGTTACTGCCAGGTGTCCAAGCTATTTTAATGCACTAACCTACAGTAAATAAAGCCCAAAAGCAGTGGCTTTGCCATAGTTTAACTACAAGCAGAGAAAGTTTTAGCCACAAAATGAGCAAAGTAGGATAAAGCAGAGGGACATCACACCAACAGCAGTGTGAGACATCTCTGGGAAAATGAAGAACATGAAGCTCCCTCCTGCCAAGGATGCGCCGGGTACCAAGACCATGCAGGACATTGAATAAAAGCACCCTACTGATGCAGTTCTCCAAAGCTATTCCACTTTTTTCCTGCAATTTCCTGACCTGTTCCCACATCAAGAGGGATTTCCTTTACCTTCACACTGACTCCCAGTCCTACACAGGCAAATGACTGAGCTCTTTTCCTTCCCTGTCCTCCTTCAACCCAGCCTCAGTAACCAACATCCTCCAAAAAGACTGCTTTCACAGTGCTTTCACTAGGACTCTGCCCACATTGCGATACGTGCAGCTCAACAGCAAAGCAAGTCAGTGTGCTGCCATATGCTGGGTCTGCTGTACCCAGGGAATAAGCGTTAAAGGCCCAACAGCCCCATGCTCCCTTGCAGTGTGGTTTTAAATATTGAAAAAGAACCCAAAGAAACGTCTTGGGCTCCCCATGAGACCAGGTCACCTGTGATGCAGCAGAAAACGCTACTTAATCACAGACTCTTGCAAAAAACTCTGACTCTTTAAATGCTGGAACTAAAGCTGCATTTCAAACTACAGAAACAGTTGTCCCTCACTCTGTCCCCTCTCTCTTTAATATGTTTAGAAGATAACCTGATGTTTGAAAACATCAGTCCCACCATTAAGTGTTAAGAGAATCACTGGAGAAGAACATAAAAAGTCCTAATGTGAAGTTTCTTGATTAATCCTCATCATGCGTTTCCAATGTACATGCTCACTACAGGCTACAAAGGGGCTCAAGGTTACATTCCTCGAAAAAGCTTTTGTCTTGTCTTATCAGTCACTATTATTACCTATAGTTTCATTCAGAAACAGCATTTGAATAAGTTTTCAAGGGGGAAATTCTCAAGTCGGGTCATGGATGATGTTAACCAGATTTGTTTTTATTTCTAGTCACTCTTCAAATTATTAATATCATTCTTTGCAGATAAATGGTGTGCTTGTGGTTTGCAATACACATTGAGAGAGGCTTATTAGCACAAGGCATTCATAATCTTTTTGCCAAGAAGAAATGGGAAACTTCTCTGGGCAGCAGAAACTAGAGCATCCACATCTGAAGTAGCTTCCTCCCCTTCCCCCCAGCTTTTTTTCCTTTTTCACCTAATAAAGGCCTTTGGCTGCATTTCCTTAATTCCCATTTTTGATAGACAACTAAAGCAGGATTGTTGTTAAACAGAGTTAGAAAAATCCTTTCTAATAACAAAGATAAAAATAATTGCATGCAAGAGAGGTTTATGGACTCACAGGGTCCTGGGCAAAGTGTCCCACTCAGGCAGCTGAAGTTTGATGAGATGAAGCTGCAACATTTTAAGAGCCAGATCCAATCCCTTGGTCACCAAACATTTTCCAGGTGACTGCTTAAACCACTTCTTTTCTCTGGTTACATAAGGTGCCTGACCATTTTTTCCCCCATACCATTGTTATGAGTTCAGATGTTCAGGAGCTGGAAAATGTTGTGATGCAGAGAGGGTAAACTCATTCTTCTCACCTCCTTGGACCAGCTGTAAAGAAGTTGATGCTCTACCCAGCCAGCTGTGGCAAACTCAGCAGCGACTGACCAAAACAGGCTGAGGAATATAATCTCCCCCACCACTAAATGGAGCACACTGGGTAAACATACCAAGTTTTCCCAGCCTTAGGGCCCTCTGTGGAGGCTGTATCAGAAAAAATCTGGGAGAACACACTGGAAAGCAACTACACACCCTGCCATCCAGACCCACCAATGCCCAAAGCAGTGCACATCTCTCTCATTCAGCTTCAGCACATCTTAGAGTTAAACATCAAACAAAATCCTTTCCTCACCCACTCAGCTGCACTTTTTAGATGCAGTTTTACACATCAGGTCAAAAATCAGTTAGGGAGCACTTGACAACAGAAAAGAAAAACATCCAAAGCAAAAAAAAAAACCCAACATCAACAGAAATGGAGGAGGGGAGAAATAGTTATTTAAAAGTGACTCTTGGAGGGGGGGTATCGGCAGGGGGAGAAGTCTGATTTTCTTTGGATGTAGTTGGGCAGGAAATCATTGAGGTGGGTTAAAATACCTTTCTTGTACATACTTTACAAAGAATTTCTTCTGATTACTAGAATAATATTTGTTTTCACGTCAATCTTGATAAATCACAGCTGTGGTGCTTTACTTCCTCTCTCCCTTCTCCTTGTTTTCATCTATTAATAGACCTACACATACCCATAGATCAGTTAAAAATATACGTATCTACTTATTCTGTATATAAACACTTCCATTTTGTAGTCAAATTCCCTATGTAACATGTCCTGGTCCTGAAATGTGTCATTTGCATTTGTACAACTGAGCTCACAGCACAACCCTGTTCTCTGTCTTGTGAGCCCAGGATCCTAAGGATGTCCTGGACTGCACAGAGCCCCATGCACTGGGGAGAGGCAGAGGTGTTGAGGAGGTAATTCAGTTAACAGCCCTGCACCCACTGCAGGCTCACGAGTGGAAGCACCAGAATGAAAGAAGCATAAGCCTGAGAAATACTGCCTGTTCAGTTGTGGTTTTTTCCTTCTGCTTCTCCAGTTCAGGGGGAGGAAGATTAGACATCTGAAGGAACTTTAGTATAATTCAGCACTATTCAATTTTGCAATTTCAAAGCAAAGTCTCTGGAAGTAGTTTTAAACCAGGTATTTTAAGCCACCAATATGGTCAGCATCACTTCCAAATGACATTCTCCAGTATTTCCACTGCTGAATTTTGGAGTCCAGCATAGGAAGGAAGGGATCTATTCATCAAGTCTGATAAACTGTTTTTTTAAAATCATTTTACTTACAGGAGGATTATGAAAATCTTAGTTCTTGTCACAGCTTATCTCCCTCAGGTATCACCTACCCACTTAAAATACAACTCTGAACTAGTTCTCAGGCCCAAACTCAACATGCTTTTCAGACTCCCAAGGTGAAACTGGAGACCGGACTGCACTGCCATACCCCACTGAGTTTCATCAACCAAGCAAGTGAAGAAGCTCTTTCCAATCTGAAGTTTTTCTTAAAGCCTCTGACAGTCACAACAGCTGCTTTATTTCTATGCTGAGCAGCATTAACGAGAGAGTTATTTGCTTTCTTTAAGAGGATTTAGTACAAATTTAAAAGAGGACTTTTATTACAGGTCCCACTAACCAATTACTTAGTTCTTAACAAAGCAAGCAGATACAGTTCTGAAAACAGGACTCCCTCCTAGAAAGTTACCTGGAGGCATCTGACCTATTCCTACCAACAGTCAATGCATTCAAAGGTCTCCCCTGGGAAAGATTATCTCCTGGAGACGATTAGGCAATTTTACAACTGGCATGCTGAGATTTTTACAGCCTTTAAGTACCATCCAGTTAGTACAGACTGAAGTGACTTCAAAAAGGAAAAAGGGGAAAAAAGACCCAAAAACCAACAACACGAACTGACAACAAGCATATTAAAAAACCAAACAGACAAGAACTATTGGGCTGGGCAGTGGGGCATAATGCACAGAACGTGCTGTACCCTACACACACCCATCCCCAGGTCCTTCCTCCTGCAGGAGCTCTCCTAAGTCAATAATTGTAACTGACGTGAGCAAGGATCAGGAGGTCTGGCCCTTCGGTGCTCTGTGGTGTCCTTCAAACTGCTGGCTCTTATCTGGCTGCTAAGAAAGCACCCTACACACAAAGCCTAACAACTCCCAGCCACTTCATCTCACTTAAACCACCTAGCACTCTTTTGGCAGCCATAAAAGCATTATGCTAACAAGTGGACTTGATAAATCAATTTGTAGCTTGGCCAAAATGAAGAGCAATTAGGAGCCTACCTGGGACTCAAACACTACCATTAAGAAGGGGAAGAAAAAAAAGGGGGTGGGGGGGGAACTAAATTTTAAAAAGAGACTGCCACCAATCACAACTTGATAACACAAACCAAACAGCATAGCAACTCCTGAATCAGAGAAGGGCAACAGCAGAAAAGAAGCAAGAAATGCGATCTGATCTGTTCTTCAGTAATCCTGCCTAAGGGCAGGAACCTAGACTGCAAGTTCCTGGCTCCAGAGTAACAATAACATTGCACACTGGGCACCAAGTGGAACATAAATGGAGCTTATTAATTTGGCTCTGCATCCAAACAGCAGGAGGAACTGGCACTGCACAAGGATGCTGGCCAGCAGCTGGAGGAGACAGCCTGCTAGCAGATGTAGGCAGTGAAGGTGCAGGTTGGGGTGAAACGCTGGCAGCAACTACCACGCCTGTCGAAGAAAAAGTGGGTATCTACACCCACTTGAAAAAACATCTAAAAAGCTATTCTAAAAGACCCTCTCATGTTCACACACAAAATTTCCCTAGATAGCTTGTTGGGTGCCTTATTACCATTATTGTTAGAAAAGTTTTCCCTGATATCCAACCAAGCCTTCTTTTCCTACAAAATAACAGGGTTAAAAGAAATCAGCTACCAGCAGACACAGAGCACACTATTATTTTCTGGTATCTTCTGACATATCAGAAAAGATATGGGTTTTGTTCATAGCCATTTCCGCCCTCTAGTCCTCTCAAAGAATGTTGTTTGTATATACAAAGCAGGGAGGAGCTGTAAAGTACGAGAAGAATTCAGAGGGAACTCTGGATTTCCAGGCTTCATCCAGAGGAGACTGGATGCAATGCATCTGGCTTCCATAGCAAACGAGCTGAGAAGGAGAACCACACTTCCCTTCAAACTTCATTTTACACAAATACCTCTACACACTCATCCTGCATCAGCTGAAGCTAGCAGGTCTCGGGTAAATCACACAGCTGAAGCAAGGAAGTTAGACGGGACAGAAGAACAACATGGCACTAATTCACCTCACTCCATTTAGTATTTCAATTGCCTGAAGTATGGCCAACAAGATATAGTCCACCCAACAGGAAAAGCTCTCAGGCTTTCCTTCATGCTCAACATCCTAGAAACTAACAGAGATATATGGCAACCCTTTAACTCATAAGACTGCAGCTCAGAGAAGCTCAACATTAAAACAGAGCTAACAATTTCAGTACCCACCTGCTAACCATGTCTCCAGCCCAGCAAGAAATAACACTAGCTTCTTCTGCAACACCATTTAGTATGAAAGCTACACAGGATTAACCTGTCAGCACATTCATTCTTGGGAGATGCCAAATGCCCTTACTGCCCGCTTAGCTCAGCACAAGTTGAAAACAAGATACACCTTTTAAGATTCAGGCCAGAAGTCTACAGGGTTTTCTAAAAGTAAGGAGAACAATACAAATGCCAAGCAAGATTAGCAGACCAGACACCAATTTGCCATTTGATACTCAGACAGCAACGGAATCAAAGATTTCAATACTGGGAGCTCTGTTTGGAAGCATCTGACAAAGCCACTTAATAAAATCTACTGGCCTGACAAAATGTGTTTTCTTGCAGCATTACTGCTCTCAAAAATGACACAAAAGTGCAAGAACAGAAGTAGAGGACAGGTGGAGATGACAGTCCTGAAATCTCACCAAGTTAATAAAAAGAACTATACCACCTCAGGAATCTGAGGAGCACAGTAAGTGCTACCATCAAAGCAGCATAGCCCTGGGACTTCAAATCAGTGATAATAACTCCACTTCCTGGCCAGCAAGCCATTTGCAGGGTATCAGTCCCACCTAGAACTGCTCAATGTGGGACACTTCACACTGCTACCAGACGAGGGAAAGGGGCCAAAGACCAGTGCATGGGAGCTTTTTCTCCAATTCTGTAAGCAACAGCTCACAGTGAAAATTTTTTACCCTGCAAAACATTAGAAAACACAAATCTTGTTATCCATATAGAGATTCTTTCCTATTTTCTTCATTTTGTTGTTGCTTCCTCCTTCTGAAAGGTTTACAATTTCAGTGGCAATGGGAACAGCAGGCCTAAAGCCTACACACATTCAAGAAGCAGAAGTAAACAAATAAAGAATAAGATCTTGCTCATAAGCCAGCTCTAAAAGCTAATTCATTCCTTCTGATTTCAAATCGGTGTGCTCACATCAGGAGTGAGCTTGGCATATCGTACTTGCTGGGAAAAATAATACACACATCGAAAAAGTACAAGATGCTCATGGATACATGGATCAGTTAATGTTCTAAAATAGAATGTCTCGACTAACTACATACCTAGGTCATTAGAGTAATTGAAAGGAAAAAAAGAATTGTTTCAATTACACATTCAACAGGAACAGGGAAGAAACAGCATTCAGAATATTAGAAAACATTTCCACGACAAAAAGCTCTACCCACACACAAAGAACACGGGCAGGTTTTTTATTTATAAAAGAATTTTGCCTGTACATACTACGTGTCACAGCAAAAATCAAGGGGTATTTTCATAGCAGAAAACCTTGCTGCAGTTGCATGCACACACAAGAGCATGTGCCTTAGCATGCACCGAGCGTCACAGGCAGCTCTCCCAAGGCCAAAGCTGCTATGAAGACCCTTTCATCTGACTGCTGGCACATCTGTCCTGATGGGCACTGAGCTCGCTCTCCTGTCATTGCACACGCATTTCAATATTCACTACCTCCTGGGCTGAACTGAATGAAGACTGAAGGAGGTTTTCTTTCCATCAGTACAATATAGAGCTGGCAACAGCAAACGGGAGACAGGAGTGCTGGGTGTGCCAAGCAGAGCACTGCTCTTGGGAGCTTTGACAGCAAAGGCAGGGGATCCCATGAGACTCTCAGAGCTACAGGCTGGGTAAAATGAATACATACACAGGACAGAACAAACCCACAATACTCAATCAGTTGCTAACTTTCAGTTTCCAGAAAGCTGAATCAAGAAGGCACTCCACCAGAGCCATCTACCATAAAAACCATTATGGACAGACAGATCTTTGCTATGAAGTTCAGCCCCTGCTCTTTAAAAGTCTGGGTAGATTTTAGATCTAAGTACCAAAAATCCAAATTATGATTTCATATCTCTGATACAATTTCTTTCCAGCCATCACATGCAGTAGTTGAAAAATATTTTCCCTTCTTTGTAAACTGCTTTGATTACGAGCATCATGTAACATCTAGGGACATTTGGTGGCAGTGAAAGATCTCACAGCAAGGCTACCATTAAATCTTTGCTGAGAAAGAAGGCAAGAAATCTGTTTTACATCATCTTTGAAATGATTAACTAATTTGTGTTTTACCAAAGTGAAAATTAATTTTATTCTACTGTGAGAAAGTTTGGGGAAAAGTGGAAGTCTTTAGTAATCTTTAAAAAGGAAAAAGAAAGAAAGAAAGAAAGAAAAAAGTAAGTTAAGATTAGGCCAGACAAAGAGTCAGTTCCCACAAAAGGCATGATGGAGCTGTGCCAAATGCTTCTAAGAACAGAGCATTTTTTGGTTGTTTATTTGGAGCCAAATTTCTTATGCCTTCATTCTCTCTTTTATGGGTATTAATAAGATTTCCACATAAATCTGTCTCTACTTAGTCATCTTCACCACTGTCAGACTTCAGAATCCTTCAGGAGGAAGGACTGCCAACACAAATGTTTGTGATGTCACACGAGCCACACTATTGCTCAGCCATCGCTCAGAACAAAGAGTCCCAAAAGGTGAAAGGCCACTACAGTATAGGGAAAGCAAAAAATTTAAACATATATATACACACACACACACCCGCAAATATGTAAATACACACTTATTTAAATTAAGAGACTTCAAAAAGAGGGAGAGAGGGGGCATAACAGTGGCAATCAACTAAATGCATTTCTTGATTTGGTGTTAACAAATGAAAAACCGGCGAGCATCTTTCTCAAATCATTCCACATTCTTAAGACAGAATTCACACACTAACTGGATTTTTTACCTGTGCTTATCTGAAACTGTTTTTCTTTGATTCTTCTTCTATTTATTTTACAAGCCCTTCATGTTCATACCACATGTCATGACCAGAGCATATCGGTCATTGATGCATGGAAATTTCCTCCAAGGCACGAATGAATTTTTGCATTCAAGCTTTTGCATTTAGAGTCAGGTAACTCTATTATGCCTTAAAAACTGAAGTGGCATCCCTGTAGATTCAAACTCATGGATGAATCTCTCTGGCTAAGCAAACAAATGTACACTCCCGAAAACAAACAAACCCAAACCAAAGCAAACAAACAAAAACAAGATCACCAGATGCTCTTGCGAATGATTGAAGGGAAAGAAATAAGATGAGCTAAAAAAAATATAAAATACAAAAATGTATCGGACAAAACTGTAGTGTTTCTTGTGTGTCAGTCACTGACAGTCTGAAACAAATCCGACCCACCTTTCTTACACTTGGAAGCAGAATCGAGTATCCAAAACTCATCCTGAACTTGTTTGGCCTGTCTTCCATGAGAGAAAAAAGGAGTTTCAGATTTGCTGGGCTAGAAGGTAGGGAAGGACATGGGAATAATCAGCTCAATGATGTAAACATTCCCAGATCAAAAAGGAGCATTTGACCATTCATGGCATCTAGAAGAGTGGCACTAAAGAAGCTGATAACTCAAAGCATGTGAGCATCAGTATCATGATATTTCTCTTAAGTTTGCTTTTTATTAAATAAACACTTGGGAAAAAAATCACAACCTACATACATCTAAGAAGTCAGATATCTAAAACTTCATTAAAAACATCTGAGATTGCAAAGTCAAGCATTCAAAAGATAGCATATGACATAATTATGCTTACAAACAGTGATTCACTGTTTTAGATAGCAATCCATTAAGATCACAGAAAAGATACAAAGCAACTTCCTGGGCTATCAAGTTTCTGCTCAAAGTTTTCATCTCCTTAACCTGCTATTATGAATGATTAAGACAATCTGATCACTACTTTTATCTCCGTTCTAAAGACCTTAACCAAATAAAAGACCCAGAAGCCCCTAGGCCAAGTTCTCATGAATACATCAAGTGACTGTAAAGGAAGCTGTTTTGTCACCACTCCCACTAGCTGAGGATTTTTCAGGCTGGGTTTTATAAGTGCGTATCAGTAAATTTTGCAACACACTGACTTCAGTTTAAAAATCATTTTAAAAAACATTTTCCTCGGCATCACATTTCCATTTTCATTTGAGAAGAGACAATTTATAAAACAAATCAGAACATGAAATAAGCACATACATTTGCAGCTGCAAATTCCCTTCCATTAAGAAACTGTACTAACTCATGGCCAAGAATTTTATCATTTTGATCACAAATCAGTTGCATTTCCCAAAAGAATAATAAAATGTAAAGACCTAAACACAACAGCATGTCCAGGCATGAAAACAGAATTTCAAATTTTGTGTTTCAAAAAAGTTTGCTCGAGTGGCAGATCACAGCCCAAGTCAGGAAATCTTAAGGTTACTCTTCAGGATCTCTTCTCTCTAAAACTCTAGATCCAAGAATGACGGTAGGCAAAATACTGGAATGAAAACTACTGAATCTATGCTTCTGTCACTGCTAACCACAAATATATACCATCCATCAACCCTGAATAAGCACATCACAAATTTGAGGACTAGATTTATACATCACACAGTAGAAGAGAAAGCTGAAATAAAGATCAGATAGATTTAAGAGGAAGGAGACAATCTGTATTTATTACTTCACTTAAAAATGTTCAAGAATTCTCAAAAAAACATTTGGGTTTGTCATCTCTCTCTGTCTCACCACATCAGATGTACCCAGAGAGCTAGGTTTAGATGTCCCAAATTTCAGTTAAGCCCCGGTGCCTAGTATTTCCTATTAGCTGGCTCTGACTCCTAAGGTGCCTTGCCAAGAGGAAACAACAGGCTTGGATCCTCAAGCGGAATTTAAGCTGGAATATGTGCTTTAGCGCTGGCAACCCAGTTCATCTAATTGTTGCACTATTATCCCATGCTCTTCTATTTCACTGTTTCACACAAACACAGCAAGCCTAGTAAGAATTAGCATTTCATAGTCAGAAGTCAGTTTTCAATATCAGCATGGCACAGACAATATTTCTCTTTGCTGCTGAACAGATTCTCCGTACAGTCTCTCTAATGAGGCGTGTACAGAGCCACTGCTGCCTAAAATAATCAAACTGTATACACCTATTGGTACACTTGCCTGCTTCTGGGCAGTACTAAATGGGTTTACTACTCCACAAGTCAAAGGAAACACAAATGCTCTGTAACCCTGAGCAAAAGTGTTGTGCTGGAAAGGGTAAAGTTTCCTTTCCATCCTCATCCCCCCTTGAACTTCTGAATCTGCAGAGTCTTCCTCACAGCTCAGCTCCTCACAAGCGTACAGGAAGTACAGCATTAAAACCTTCAGTTGAAAATGTTTATTCATTTGCAGTTTTGTATAATCAGTAAACAATTAGGACTGCATTAATGAATGGCACTTGCATATGAATTAAGCTGGTCTTAAAAAAAAAAAAGGCATATGAATTAGTTTTCAACATTTCACCTCATACAGAATTCAGAATCAACAGAAATGCAGCAGATTTTCAGAACTGTCTTAATAAATAACAAATACTAACTAGTCCACAGCTTCCCTGAGAATAGGTACGTCGTAGCAATAATATAACCATTACATATAACAGTGAGTTTTTACCAACTAAAGCTCATCATTCTTATCTGTAAAAATTCAAGTCACCTACTGATTTGAACTGGTCTTACCACACTTTTAAACAGGCAGAGCTCCAGGCTGCACAAACCCCCATTTATGCTCACGAGAACACCATCATGGGCTCAGGCTGCAGAGGTCCACGTAACAGCTAACCCTGGCAGCAAGACAGTCCAGACACCAAGGATACTGTGGAAAGCATCGTTATGGCTTTACACCTATAGAAGAGTTGTAGCACCGAGTTCCAGTTTGAATATTGAAAGAGCATGCCTTAGGAGTACTTATTCATTGACCAAAATCACTACTCAAGTATTTACAAATATAAGAAGAAAATTTTTGCAAAACTTTGCACATATTTGGTATTCAAGAAAGAAAAAAAATATTAAAACTGTAACAAGTCAAAAGTCAAGCAGTGGTTACAGAGACTGGCATATTAGGAAACAAGCTTGCTTGTGGAGACATCAGAAAATATTATTTAATAACTAGAAAGAACAGCATCATATGTAACTCAAACCACAGACTGTGCTCTCAGAGTCAAATGAATTCCATCTCTCTAGGCTACCTCTGCAATTGCTGTTGGCCAACAACAGGATTAAAACAGAAAAACAAACCCAAACAACCCACCATTATCTCCGCCTTTCTAATCTGAATATATAATAATTTGAGTGCATATATACATGTACACGCACATGGATAAGTAAATAGAAAGAAGATATGTGTATATGTGTGTGTGCATGCATACATCTATAAAAAATGTACCACAAGGTCTCAGGTCACATTTTGAGCAGCACAACCAATATAAGCCTGAATTACTTTCTTTAAAATAAGAAAGAAAATGGTTAGCTGTTAAAAAAAACCAAAAACCCTACCTGCAGATTTGCTTATGGGAACACACCCTCCTCCCGCACTAATGATGGAACTGAAAGGATCAGTCCCCTGGGAGGACTGAGCACTCTTAATTCCCATTGAAGTGAGTGGAGGCAGGGAGGAGATTATCAGTCATCATTACAAAAAGAACGTGAGAAAAACAGCATTATTAACAAACCTTGACTTGCACAATATGAATTTTAAAATACCACAAAACAACCTTCCAGAGAAGTTAAAGGTATTCATTGTCTCACAAGAGTAAGGTGCAGAGCTACATCTCTGCACAAGTATTCCTGTAACAATCACACTGGCAGACTCAAACTAAAACTCCAGCCACACGTAAAAATATTAGTTATCTTGCAATTATAAATGCACCCAAACACACTTAAGTTCTTTATCAGCACAAAAAACAGTGAATAAACTTTGTCAAGAGCAACCTATGGTTAGCATCACCAGTAAAACTGAAGAGAAACACACCTGAGAACTCTACCGGCATTCAACACTTACTTTGCCACCCACCAAGCGAGTGTCAGGGAAGGATTTCAGTATTACCAATAGAGAAATGGCCTTGTCTGCATTGAGGGCAGGGAGCAGAAATTAAATGAAGCAGCATAGTCTACTCTGCAAAGAAACTCATGTTAGATCAGTTAGCTGGTGAGCTCTAACAGGCTACAATAAGAAAAAGAAACGGAGAATTTGATAATAAAAGCACTTGAAACTGCAAAAATGGGAGAAAGGGAGCCAGCACATAAGACTAGGTTGTGCAGCCCTTTTTAATCTACACTTCTGCACAAAGGTCTGCACCTTTCTACAACTGTCACTTCAATTGAGATGTTATACACAAACATAGACAAGGTTTCACAATTTTTACTCTGCAGGCAACAGAATGCTTGGGTGAGTATATCTAGGTTACTGCTCATAGAAGTGAAGAAAATATTGCCTGGACATAGCTTCTCGACCCACATGTCACCCTTTCCGACTGTCTTCATCCACTGCTGCTCAGACAGCAAACAGAAATACCTGAGGGTGTCTTTGCAGGCTGCCACCTGGGTGGCTTCACCGGCACCAGGCTGACAGTTCACCACTCCAGCCTCTTCAGCTGGCCCATATTATCATTTTAAGGGAAATTTGGGGTGTACATTTTTGCTAAGGATCAATGTAACATATGCAACAAAATATAGCAATGTTCTGCCTATGCTCCATGAAATTAAACACAAACATACATTGGTTTATTTAAAACTGCAGAGTAAAAGAAAGTGCAAGAGACTAGCAGAAATACCTGTACTTCAGGGCGAAGAGTAACTGGTTATTGCTGGTGCTGTGGCTACAACTGCAGCAGGGATGCTAGCAAGGTATCATCCACCTGCTGGGAGCGCAGTAATTAAAAAAACAGTTAACGTTCTGCATTCAAACACTCAATTCTTTCCCCTTCTGGAATGCATTTCACAAACATGCCTATAGACAAATTTAGTTAAACATCAGACAGAAGGATGCTGCTCAGAATAAGTAATGTTCAGTTTTGAAGCTATATAGTAATTGTTCCCCCACACTATTATCATTTACACAAAGAAAAGCAGACTGCAAGCTTATTAAAAGAAACAAGAAGATTCTTTAAAACAAAAAATAAAACCAACAACCATCAGTGACTTGATCCTTAAAACACAGCAAGTGATACAGCTTTCCAGCAGGCATCATGTTCATATTGCACATAGATTTTAATGAAGCTGAGATATTTCTAAGAGGACCAACCAGTCTAAGAGGAATGGCTGACTTTTAAACTGTCACCAGGGTCTGTCTCAGGAGTTCAGCAACCATCAGAAAAGCATCCCCCCTACAGAGTTAGGCAGACAAAAATACCATTAAAAAACTGATGATGCAGAATATAATTTTCCTTTTCTTAAAATTCAAACCAAAGCATAAATTCTTACTACAAAATAAAGCCAAATTAAGCAACCTACAAAACAAAAATGCAAATAAATCACTTTAACCCAACATATTCACTGGCGAGTTAGGGGCATTAGACAAGGAGGCCTCAGCTATGCTCTGAGCTTTTTCCAATATGTAGAGGTTTTGTATTTTTCCACCCTTGTGAAGGGGTAGAGGGAGAGAGAGAGCCTTTAGCTGTACTGATGCTGATAAATATCTTCTCCCTAATAGTTTTCAGTAGTTTATTATAGTAAAAATATGAACACAATTATGCAGTGATAGGTCCTGGTCAGTGGACACTTCAGATAAAACAGCAAGGTCACTAAAGCATACCACAGCAGAGTAACCAACTGGGAAATTTCTTCCTAACTAGTATCAGCTTCAAAAAAAAAAAAAAAGCCAATTTTTCTAATCTTCAACCTGTTTGTAGTAAGTAACTTCTGAACTTCAATAAATAATAAATACAAATGTGTAACAACTTTAGAAGTAGCTTTACTCATATCTTATGACATGTTCCACAAGCAGTGTGTATTTCTATCTCACACATCCAGACTTCCTTCTAGCAGTTTAACACTGAAGTGTTTTGTTTGTTGGTTTGTTTCCAAATTCCCCTCTATTCTTCCACTTTTAGGAAAATACCTATTTAGTACGCCTCAGTCAGATCTAGTCTTACATATCTTTCCAGTCTCTTCTTAGATGATGATCAGAGGTTTGGGCTTTCTGTAGACCCCAACCATTCATTTTGGTTGACTAGAACTCAATACAGCACTCCAAACCAGGACATTGCTAATCTGATTTTACTATAACAGTTCACACACACAGAGACTTTTTTCCATGACCAGCACTGCCAGCTGACACAAAGTCTTCTTCCTGACAGGTTCCAAAATTAAAAACGCAATTTCACCAACCAGACTCTTATAACCAGTATCTTTCCTGCACTGCATATTTTACCTTCCTTCTGGCCACCCTTAGGGTGGCATTAGGAAACCATCCAGCTGTCTCCTATGTTCAACAGTGACAAAGGGCCATTTGTCTCCTCAGCACATTCACAAAACCATAGAATAGTTCGGGCTGGAAGAGACCTTAAAGATCATCTGGTTCAACTCCCCTGCCATGGGCAGGGACACCTCCCACCAGACCAGGCTGCTCAAAGCCCTGTCCAACCTGGCCTTGAACACTTCCAGGGAGGGAGCATCCACAGCTTCCCTGGGCAACCTGTGCCAGTGTCTCACTATTCCCATCGTAAACAGTTTCTTCCTAATGCCTAATCTAAATTAACCCTCTCTTAGTTTGAAACCATTACCCCTTGTCCTGTCACAATTTTACTGTTGTGCTTCTGCAGCTTCTCAGCTGCACGCCCACCCGCACCATTGCTGCCACCGCTGAGGCCATTGGGCTCCAGCTCCACGTTTCACTCTGCTGCTGTGCCCTGCTTCTGGTACACAGAAAGTTCACTTGTTGCACTCTTCACGCAGTGTTTCTCATTTTATTTACAAATAGTTATAGGCATTGACAGAGTCACAAGTGCCACAATACATAACGCAATTGTAATTTAGTCTATTTTTCTGGATTCTTGACAGGTCCAGAGGCAGCTTCTTCTCTGTACCACAATCTCCAGTTACGCTCATGGCTGCTTTTTTGAAGGGTAAAACTTAGTACAGCTGTTCTTCCAATTTTCTTGTCCAAAAGCAATACCTTTGTGCCACCGCCTCTCAGCCCTGTGGGCCTGGCCCACTGGCCCCATCGCTGACCTGCAGGGGTGCCGGGAATGAGGAACCCAACCGACATCGCAGTGGATACACAGGAAAACGTTAAAAAATAATAATAAAAATTTAAGAAAATACACAGGCTCGGTTAAGTACCACGGACAGATTTTGTTTATGATGTTTTTAACGGACGCGGCCGGCCGGCACAGAGCAGGGGCTCTCGTGCCCTCTAGGGGGCCGGCCCCGCCAACGGCCGCAACGGCCGCTCCCCGCCACCCCCGGCGACCGCGGGCCTGCCCCCACTGCACCGCCACCATCGTAATCATCACAGGCTGGTAACAATTATTGCATACACCCGCACCGAGGGGAAAGAAAAGCAGCTGAAAAGCAGCTTCACAAAAAAAAAAAAAAAAAAAAAAAGAAAAAGAGGAGGGGGAGAGAGAAATAAGGAAAGGAAAAAAAGGGGTATAGCACTTCTTCCTCTCATTATCTCATTTCATCGCCAAAAACAGCTCAGAAACATGCTGCTATTCCTCACAAGTTAAACTTTGGACAGACATCACATTTATTTTTTTTCCTGTTTCTAAAACTATCACCCCGATGTAAAGAGCTCCTGGCTTAGCGCAAGCCAAACTGGAAAATAAAAAAAGAAATTAAAAAAAAAAAACCCAAATCAAAACCATGAAAAACTACATAGTCCAAAGGAGAGGCATTTATTTTTGAGTGGCACACTAACTAACATATAAGAAACTCTGAGGAAAGGTTTTGGTAATTCTTTGAGAAACTTTCAAAACAAGCAAAGAAAAAACAGGCACAAAGAAAAACCCGACTTGCATTTATTTATCTGCATCTTTAGATTTATTTTCTTATCCATCAAGTGGTATCCTGTAAGCTGTACATCTCCCATTAGATTATCTAAGTAAATCACAGCAACTGTCTCAAAGCTTCAATTGCAGCAGCGTTTTTTCTATTCTCAAACCACGCAGGATACAGTCAGCTCTCCCCCATTTCGAGCTCTGCGGTTTGCAGGCACCAGAATTCAGCAACCTTTCAAGGTCCAAGACAGGATATATATATACTTTTATATACTAAATTTTAAAGAAAAAAAAGTCCAAGCAATATTCCTTCAATTTTCAAAAAACAGCTATGTCTCAGCCTCTTGCAAAAAAGAGTTGGAACACAAGCACAGTAACAGCAGATCAGGACAAATTCATACAAATGTCGCAGTTAACGTCCAAAACATCATGTGTCACTGTTTTTCCCCTCCAACCCCCAACAAGTTTCTCAAAACACATTTCATACACAGGGTCACTGTTCTGGCTGTTTATTTAATTATCATGACAAGCCAGGCTACACAGGATTTCTTTCAGTTCCTCAGGCTTTGCATTTTCACACTTCAGGCAGAAAGAGCAGAAAGTCACTACTGTATTTTACTTTTTGGCCAATATGCCATAATATACATTTCTTGATTTAACCAATAGACAAAAATAGATTCTAAACCGATCATGAGAGTTTCAGCAGCAGTTTTCACATTTTTGTGAGGCTGAAGGGGGAAAAAAAAAGAAGAAAAAAAAAAGAAAAAAATCTAAGTAGAGCGGGTTTGCGTAAATGAAGCCATGCAAAAGAAAATAAAGTATTACGTCTGGAATCCCTGGGTGATTTCTCCTGGAGCCTCACTTAAATATTTTATACAGTTGGGTTTCAGCAAGTCACGAGATGACATAACTCCTCAGTATTCCTCCGTTTCTAGTGACCTAAATGGTAATGCCAGCAAATCTTATCAGAGTAATTACAGCTCAATAATGCTTATTAGCAGAAGGAGGTATATGGTATATAACACTGCATGTCTAATAGAGGACCATAACTTTGACATACATAAAACTCAATATCTAGATTTATTCTGCCTTCTCCTTTCCAAAATTTTAAATCTCTGCATATGGCACTCGGATCTCTCCTGTTTTCAGGCCAGAGCACAAGATACATAATACTGAAAACTGCTTGTAATATAAGGGTATATCTGTTCTTTTTTTTTTTTTAGGACAGAATGACAGAAAGTCAGGAAAGGGGGGAGGAAGGGAAGCAATGTATTCCTAGCATTTACAAAGCTCTCACTGTCAAACAATGAGAAGAACAGATAAAGCCTTAACTTTCCCTTGAAAAAAGCCCAAGAAATACATTTATTTTTCTCCTCCATTGCTTAGATCTTATCATGGAAGAGATATCTTTGACCATGTGAACTGTTACAGTATTGTCTTCTCAACCCCGCAGACAGGCAGTGATAACCACAGCCCAGGCTCACAACTTTCCCAGGCTACAGACTGGGAACAGAGTCACCATCCACAGCTCCACAAAAAAATGGTCAAAATGAGCAAAACCCTCCCTGCTGCTGCTAGAGGAGGACAGAAGAGTCTGGCACCAAAACTGTTCATCTTTAAAAAATAACTTAAAAAAATAACTTATTGAAAGGAGAAACAGGCAGGGACAGATGTATCGGCACAAAAAAGCTACCAAGTCTCAAACCAGTGAAAAATACATGACAGACCCTCAGGTGTCCCTCCGTGAGGCGAACATCTTTCTCCTTCTCCAACTGCCCAGAAGCAGGAAAAAAGCAAGGAGAAAGAAAGAAGGAAAGTGGGTAGAAATCCTCTTTGCCCCAGGAGCCAGAGGACACGGGTGGGAGTGTGAGCATGGAGCTGCCGGACTCACAGCTGGAGGCACCAGAGCTGGAGGAGAAACTCCTCAGTCCTGCTGAGGATCGGGGCATTCCAGTAGGGCAAGATGCAAGCACCTCGCTACTGCCTTCTCATATGGGGTTGTGTCACCCACTGGTTTGGGAACTAGAAAGTAGTTCAGACCCTGATGTATGCTGTACCCATGATGGTCTTCTGACTAAGGGGGAAAAAAAAATAATAAAAATCTAAAAAGGCTAAGCAAATTGAACTACTTGCCACAGCTGCTCTAGCTCATTGAATACACACTTGTAATAAAGCCAAGTTAGCTGAAAGCTTCCTATTCCCCTCAAACAGAACTAGCAAAAAGGAAGGCTTAAGAACAAAACTGGGAGTCTTCAGCACGGTTTAAAATTGTCCAGCTATCTCTTATGAAGTACTTTACCCACCTAGGTGAAATCACCCCTTTGGACTGTTGTGTGTCAAGAATAATACACACAGACCAGAGGCACAAGCTCCAGAGCACACGGGCCATATAATATTTTATTAAGAAACACCAAGACATAGAACACATTTCTGGACACACCCCAACCTCCCCACCATCCTCTCAACACTTTTAAGGAAAAACCAAAATGTTTGTAAAAACATGAAGAAGAAATTTCAAAAGCCATCATCCTGGAGATTAATTGTACATTTACTGAATAAAGAAATTAAAAAAAAAGCATTTGTTCATTCATTCACTGTTTTATCCACCCATTCACAATTTCCTTCTGCAGCCTCGCTTCTTTCAAAACTGGGTGAGTGAGCCCTTAAGGAGCTGAGCATCCTCAGCCGGCATTGATGAAAGCACAGAGAGACAACACTCAGCTGGGAGCAGGACCAGGCTATCACAAACCACACATTTCTCAATGAGATCTACATGTGTGCCCAACTGGAAGCTTTTAATCCAAAGAATTCGCCGAAGTTGAGAGAGATGTATACAAAAATTAACCACAAAAAATAAAATTAAATGAAAAAGCAGTAAAGAGCACTTTTAATAACAAAAGAAGGTTGTATCTTGGTGTGGTTTGATTTTTGGATAGTGGCTTTTTTTAATGAAACAGTTTCTCTTTTTAAATTATTTTTTGAACTGATAAGCAACTAAGATGAGACGTTTCTACAGAAGAATTCATGCCACCCACATTTCTAGCTACCCCTACTAGCAGCTTAAACAAAGTATACTTCCAATTTTAAATATGGCAATACTTCTATCTGTGATGTTTGTTTGCAATTCCTGGTACTGTCCTTTATATCACAAGGCCACATAGATTTAATTCTGTATTCTAGTAGGGAAAAAGATAACAACTGAGAAGTCTGTATCTATAAAAACAATAAATTCAGAAACTCTGACTTTTGTAGAACATCATATCACAAACAGATAGGAAGGGAATCACACTCTGGAAAACCAGACGCTTAATTAAGTGCTCAGCAATAGGAAAGATAACGAGTGGCAATGGGAAGCATCTCTAAAACTTCACCTTATATTATTAACCAAATGAAAGCATGTATTTCAAAGCAATAAAGTAGATCCATTTCCTGATGAAAATTACTGGCAGCTTCCTGAGGTATTAACAAGCTATCTTTCGGACCAGAAACATTCAGGGCATGTCTTTTAAAAACAGGGGGTGAGTGAAGGCCTGGTTTTGTTTATAAAGCCCTCATCTCTATTTTTAACATGTTATATTTAAAAACCGTCCAAAAGGGAAACATTTACCTATGGTTTCTTTAAGTCTATGGGGAGCTGATTTTTGTTATAAACACAAACTTTGTTTACTGTAAGAGAGTTCCACTTCTCCTAGTGTTTCTTCAAGGTCCTTACAGAGCTTTGTTTCAGCTTTTCCATTTTTCTGTCTTGCTAACATTTATTTAAGAGGACAGCTTTTATGGAGGGAAGTTCACACACACAGCCACATTGTGCTAAGGAAAAAAAAAAAAAAGAGGGAGGGGGGAAAAGAAGTCTTCCCAAACTCGAAAGTAGTCATCCATTTCTAATCACGCAGTGACGCAAGCAATACCAGATCTCACTATTGATTAATAGTGAATGAGAACAAAAGAAAGAGAAATTAGCCAAAATCCTGCAGCGGGTCACTTGAACAGTCACCAGTGAACTCCAGTCCCGCTCCACAGCTTGGAAGCGGGAACTGCTCAGGGCAAAGCTGACCACTGTCCCCAAGTTACACACCATTAGTGGTGGAAAGAAATTTACCTTGTTATCCATCACCAGTATATATATAAATGGTTTGAATTCCCTCCATTAGAAAAGGAAAGGACACGATAGCAAACTAGTGAGTCCTATCTTGGAATGATTGCATTTAGAGACATTAACTGAAGAGCTGCTTTTATTTGAAGTGTAAGAGTGAGGGGAAATATGTTTAAAACCTTACAAAATGATTATTGTAAGAAACCACCAGAAGTACCTAGCATAATCAAGTAAGTATAAACAGTTTTAATTTCTTGCCTTAGGTACTGTATTTACAAATTATTCTTACACCCTTCTCTCTCTCCCAGTTCCTATTAAAGTCAGAACTGAGTCAGCTTTCTACTTTTTCACACTGTATTTGCCTGGACACTTGGTAAATATTTACTTTATCTAAACAAAAACATTAAATAAATAAGTACATTTGTTGTAAAATAAGCCTCAAGTATATACGGCTGTCAGGCCCTCTTTAGAAAATGTCACAGCCAACCACAAAGGGATGTAATCAAACCCTTTCCAGAAACAAACCAGCCACCCACACCATATGGTTAGATGCCATCACTTGGAAAATACTTAGCTGCTTATCCGGCAAGCAACCTGAAAGAAAACCTTAGGTGTACAGCAACATGCCTCAGTTGACCACACTGCACAGAGCCATTTTCAATACTAATTGAAGAAGAAAGTTTAACACCATTTGTGCTGCTTATTTTCCCCCAGGTTTCCCTTTCCACTGTTCAGCGAAGGTGGCACTGGCCTTCAACACACCCAGTTACACACAACCCATCGAATGGTTCTTTTGGGGGGCAAATCTTAAACCTCAAAAAAATTTGAGAAAACACTTTGAACTCAGGAATAAGCCAACCTTGTGTGTCTGTGGCAGGACTCTATAAAGCTGTGCAGTAAAGGTAATGGCGTTTGCTTGTTTCTTTTTCCATTTTTCTGAGGTGTGCATTTAAAAGAACGCATCGCTGGTAACAGAGTAAGTTCTCACTCATCCATTCAAATCACGACCTCTTAAAGGAACCAAAGTTGAGATAAATCGCGTGTGACTCGGACCGGTTCCCACAGCCGCAGCAGAGTGGGAGCTATTGATTACAGGCACAGCCTTGGGGAGGCAAAGTGCAAAGACGAGCCCCGCGCTGTGCGGGTCAGCCTCAGAGGACACGCTGTCGCCCTGATAAGAGACTTCTCCTACCGAGGAGGAGCTGGTTGGCTCACACACACCTCCCTTAAAAGCTTAAAGCAAATTTAATAGGGCTAAGCTACCTTTCCAGGAACCTGTCGGTTTGTAAAAGTGACGCTCCTAAGTGATGCTGGGAAAGTTGAAGGCTCGCAGGTTCCCACCAGCCCCGAGAGCCAGGCGGGTACCACCCGCCCCAACTTTCTGCCC